>NW_025859137.1:0-1519 GCF_002878395.1 Capsicum annuum
TTCAACCGTAAACTTACATTGAATGTTTCCTTCTCTGCCCAAATATTTGATTCTTCACCATCCTAATTAAATAAACAAAATATTGGTTGCATCCAAAATAAATTAGCTAATATGCATACATAGTTAGATAATATACATAACACAGTTATGTATGTTGTCTACTATATACAACACAGTTATATATATAACCAAATATGCATAACATAGTTATTATATTAAACAATCTACACAACTGTGTTATGGATATTGATTAATGTACATAACACAGATTATGTATAATTAACAATATACATATGAAGTTTGATTATACACAAAACAGTTCTTGTACATTTAAGTAGTCTATATATGTGAGCAATTGTTAATGAAATTAAAATCAAAAATGCATTCAACAATTTATGATGTATATCAACCTTATATAATAATTTTTTCAAAATATAATATAAACCAGAAAAATGATAAAGAAACAAAAATAATCCAAATAGAAATACAAATTTGTTACTTATATAAGGTAAAACCAATTTAGTTTACCTTTTCATCGGTGTGTTTGTTGTGTTTCAGCATGTTCATGAGTTCAGTGTGTTGTTTATCCATTTTGTCGTTTGAGTCTTCTTATTGTTTAACCATTAGTTCTTGAAGAAAGATTAATTTTTGGTCAACCTACATATAAAAAAATAATAAACATCTTAATATTTTCACAATTTGGTTATACATATTGTTTACCATATTGATAAACTTACATAAGACTGTAAGAACGACTTTATCTCCTCTTACTTTACATCAAAAGTGGCCTGATGAACAGACTTGCTGGATGATGATGGAGTTCTCTTTGATGCATATACACGCTCTGAATCAGAAGTTTGTGTTTGGTCTATTGGCATATTTCTTCTTGAAGCAGACAATGGTATTTTTTCACGATCTTGCATATCAACAGTTTTAGCATCAAAATGGACTGTCCGCCTCCTCTTCGTAGGTTATGATGTTGATGCATCAGTACTCAAATCTGTCTTTCTTAGTATTTTTTGTGGTAGGACTATACTAAAATCCTCAAAACCTTGATGATCGGAGTCCGAATGATTATGTGTATCGAGAACAGGCCTTTTACCACTACGATCAGAAGAAGTATCATGTGAAAAGGAAGATTCAGTATCATTTAATTCAATGCCCTCAATTATTGGCAAATCAAACCTTTGCACTTCTTCACGAGTTGGCCGTAAATTATTGTATACAAACTATTAAGCAATAAAAAACGACAACATTAAGATTCTATTAAAGTCAGCAGAGTGAAATAAAAACATAACTTGAAATAAAGTACTAAATACTTACCTTGCTGAATATACCATCCACGAACTTCTCATACTTGACCTTAATCCCAACAACCTTCTAGTTAAAAATCCTTGGAATTACGTTCCCCATCTGCTCAGCATTGTACTGTCTACCTCAGAACAACATTCATACATTCAAAGATTTAGCACATGAGGTATTCCCCCAATCTGGTAGAGCTATTTTTCAACAAAGAAAT
>NW_025859138.1:0-1767 GCF_002878395.1 Capsicum annuum
CAATTGAATCATATTTTGATATTCTTTTTTATGTTTGTTCTTTTTTACTTGATTTCTCTTTAGATATTTGGTTTGTATTAAGTTTTGTATACTTCTGACTTCAATACTAATTTTCTACATAACAGTGATTATATTTTGGTCATTCTGAAACATAACACTGAATGCTACAGTATTATAAAACTAAGAATAAAGCTGAAATATCTAATATAAAGATGAAATATCTAAAAAAAAAATATAATCAAATATCTACTATTTTATATAAAGAATAAGTTTGGTTATACTTTTTCAACAAGAAACATAAAAATTAAATACTGTGGTGCACATTCTAAATTTAAATGAACATTTCTACTTTTTAATGCTACTTATTAAAATAACCCTAACAACTTCTACTTTTGCTATTCTCATGACAGCTGAAGGTGGGGATTCAAATATGTATACCATTAAACTACATTACAAAGGTTGATGGGTGTTCGAACCAGAGATGAATTATGTTAATGGACAAATAGCCCATTATGACTATTACAACGGTGATGAAAATTCTATCATTTAGATGAGGCAGTGTATGAAAAAGTTGAACATCAATGATAGAAAAGTAAAATTTTGGTTCAAATTTGGGCCTTTTTTTTAGATGAATATGAGACTTTTATCAACTGATTTGGATATATATAGCCTTGTATATAAAATACCCAGTAGTAAAGAGGTGGAAATATTCATCGAGCACACGAATGAGGATCAATGGAGCTATGATGTGGTTGATTTTGAGGGTGAACCGATACTACATAGTGAAGAAGGCCTAGTTGATGTAGATGTAGTAGAGAAAGATGATGAGAGTGGTGCAACAAGTGAAGAATGTGAGTCCTTTCATGACTCTGACTATTCCTTAGAAGAAGATGATATGCTTTTTGATAAAAACATCAATTCCACCGTAGAGTGGGTTGGTGTTAATGAAAGAAGTAGAGATAATAATGTTAAAGAAAAATTTATAGAGTTCGGAGTTGCCTCAAACATGTTGGATATGTGCTCTAATGACATTCAAGAAGATGATTATACTACATCAGACGAGGAATTAATGAGTTTACATGGAGATTCAGATGATGAAATTCAGAAAAAGTTCACTCTTTTTAATCCAAACAGGGATTTGGAGGATCCAAAATTTAAGTTTACGCTTAATATGATTTTCAGTAATAGCAGGGAATTCAAATGGGCAGTTGAAGTACATGCTATGAGTCAAAAGAAAGATATCAAGTTAAAAAAAATGAATGTAAAAGGTCGAGGGCAACTTGTAAGGTTTCAAGTTGTAAATGGTTTATATTTGCATCGAAAGCTAATCAAGATAAACCTTTCATGATCAAGACAATTGGCCCTGATCATTCATGTGGCAATCAAAGGGATAATAAAACTATTGACTCTGGATCTTTAGCTAAGAAATACATAGAAGAGTTTAGAATTAATCCAAGTTGGGGAGTGAAAGAATTTCAAACGCATGTGATGAGGGCTCATAATTGTACCATTACTCGGAATCAAGCTTATATGGCAAAGAGAAAGGCACTAGATCTAATTACCGAGACTAGAGAAGAGCAATATGATATGTTATGGGATTACTGTGCAGAGCTAAGGAGGAGTAATCCAGGTATAACATGTATTTTGAAGTTGGACGAAAATCCAAAACTAATGGTCAATGGTAGAAAAAGATTTTTAAGACTTTATGTGTGTTTTGCAGTTTGTAAACAGGGGTTCTTAGCTGGATGTCGACCTATAATAGGAGTT
>NW_025859139.1:0-2086 GCF_002878395.1 Capsicum annuum
ATGCATGAATGGAAACATGAGAACATGACTGAGTCTGTAACGTGTGTCATGGACTGAGCATCATGTGCTGAACTGAGCTATTGAGTATATGGATTATGACCTATACTAAAGCTAGAGGGTCAACCTATAGGTACCCACTACTCTGAACTAGATTCATTACATGAAGAGGAGAATGGAGTGTCTAGGTGATGGAAGTTTAGGAGTTATAGTATATCTCCCCCTTGGGACACTATGTCCCTTGAAGAATGCTGACTTGACTGAGATGTTGAGGAAAAATAAGGTGATACACAAGGCACCTACGAACTAAATCATGACTGTATATCTGGGATCTGAGACTGAGACATAAAACATGGACTGAGCTACACACGTAACTACATAATTGGTCTATCTTAGAATGGTCACATTTATGAGGCTTCGAATACTGTGACTAGATAGATAAAATAGGAAAATATATGAACTTATCTGTATGACTGGTCGATTGAGGTACTAGATATTCAGATTAATTCCTACTGACTGACTCATATGATCTGCTGACTGACCGATGGCTGAGTACTGGGCATAAAAGACTGAATAGTACTTAGTTTGGATAGCTAGACTTAAACAGCAGATTATCATGCATAAAAGGTAAGAACTTACTAGGTAACAAGAGGTAACTAAGCATAAATGGGTGAAAGTTGTATTATCATAAGGATGAAAGACCAAGCATATAAGATGATTCAAAAACTCTCTGTAATCTGAGGTACTGAAATACTACTAACTATGTAACTGTTGGCCATATGCTATGGTCGGCTAATCCTGAAAGTAAACTGAGATTCTGATCTGGCTGGACTATGACTAGGGCTGAGATTATAGCTATGATGGTAATTAAGACTGTAACCTCAACTAAGACTGTAACTAGGACTAAATGTTGGTTTCTAAAAACTAAAGTTTAGACTGGTACTGAAGTACTGAATTTTGATAGCTAAGTAACTGATAACTGAAAGCCATGGTCCTGTAGGACTACCTGAGTCCTTTACTAAATATAGATTACTGAAATAGCATGGTAACTAAGTCTTAGGGATAGAATATCAAAACCATGGATTCACCGAGGGATCTTAATTAAGGGTATTCGTGACATAAATCTGAGTTCGACTGATCACAAGGAGTGGTGCATGTGTCATGTGAGATGGGCATATTGTAAAGCATGAAATGAGTTTATGATTCATGAGCTCATGCCCTGAGTTTGAAGTTTCTATACTCATGGGACATGATTCGTAACACTGACTGAACTAGAACTCCTTATCCTAGGAATTGGGAGCATACATGAGTTTTCACAAACGTGAATAAATATGAGCAATGGTCATAGAGCTGACATGTAATGCATGAATAGATATCATGATAAGTGATGGATTTTTATATTCTAAGATGGTCTGCAGGATCACGCTCATTGTAGGAATAAATAAGAAAGTCATCTATGAATACTCTGACAAACATATACAAGTACTGGTTGAACACTCGGTTCATCAATTCCTTAAAGGCTGAGGGTGCAAGGGTAAGACCCAAGGACATGACTAATAATTTGAAGTGGTCATACCGAGTTCTAAAGTTTTCTTCAGAATGTCACATTCTCTAAGTTTGAGCAGCTGATAGCCTGATCTGAGGTCTATCTTAGAGAAATAGATGGCACCCTAAAGTTTATCAAAAAAGTCATCGACTCTGGGAATTGGATATTTGTTACTGACTATGACCTTGTTGAGATGATAGTAGTCCATACACATTTTGAGAGAACTATTTTTCTTCTGCACGAATAAGGCTGGTGCACCTCATACGGACGCACTAGGTTTTATGAATCCCTTAACTAGGAGATCTTTCAACTATTCTTTTAATTCTCTGAGTTTTGTTGTTTCCATTCTTTATAGATAAATAGATATAGGTTGAGTATCTAGAAGAAGGTCTATGCTGAATTCTATGAAACACCCCACATTTTGGCTAGAACGAAAATCGTTATTTCTATGCATTGATGATCCAAAAGCCATATATCCTATGAAAATTTTGTATATTAATCAATTATGTAGTGCGCAAACTTATTTGAGCATGACTTGATATC
>NW_025859140.1:0-1147 GCF_002878395.1 Capsicum annuum
TTTCGCTGAAATAGCTAAAGGAACAGAAGCAAAAACAGATTCAGATAAACACTTAGAAACCGAACTAGAAATACTATTCTTAAGAGATGGTGCTACATGTTTTATAGGAGGACTCTTGGCTTGAACTTCATTAGGTTCCAGTACATAAAGACTTTGATTGACTTCACCAAAAACTTCTGGGCTCTTCATGTGAGGGCCCCGCAAAACGTATCCAGTTTCTGTAAACATAATTGTGTACTTGAAAGTAAATTGCATTTGAAACAGAAAATATGAGGACATTTTTTAAAACAAATCTTGGAAGAAGAGAAATACTCCCTGCATGAGTGACTTTGACCCTAGTAAAATTAGGCAGTTTGACAATGATAGACTTAGGAAGAGGAGTTAAAGACATAAAGGAATTAGAATCAAAGCACATATGTGCAGTGGATCCTGAATCTATAATACATGATTTAGAATCAGCATTGCCCACAGAATAACAAGAATTTGAGTGTTCAAAAACTATACCAGCTGCTGAGTATGCAGTCACGTCAAGATTTCCTGCCTGTGCTTGTACCATTTCGCTTAGCAATCTCATCAATTGATTATATTGACCTGGTGATAGTTTCTGCGTAAAGTGATTAATATTCCTCACAACATGATTTGCCTCCCTTATAGTAGGACTTGTCTCTCTCATAGCTGGCAAAAATTCTCTCTTTTCAACATATTGTGGTGGTATTGTGGTTCCTATAGAAACAACAGAGTTGCTCTTGACTACACCTTGAGACTTCTTGGGGTTGGTGAACTATAAATTAGGTGGATAGCCAATTATCCTATAGCATTTTTCAACAGTGTTATTAGTCAGTTTACAGTTTGTGTAAAACTTCTTACCATTATAGGTCTCTTTCGCAGGAAAATTCATAGTTCTAGGTTTCACAAAATTGATCCTGCTATCTGCATAATCATTTCTCCCAACTAGAAAAAAAGACCCTTCTCTTGGAAACTGAGGATAATGAACCTCTCACTGATTCTCATCTTGCATCAAAAGGGAATAAGCATGATTTACACTTGGAAGTGGATTGATCATGAGAATGTTGCTTCTTGCCTGCGGGTATGTCTCATTCAACCCCATAAGAAATTGAATGAGCCTCTCATCCTCCTTGGACTGATT
>NW_025859141.1:0-1986 GCF_002878395.1 Capsicum annuum
ATTTTTATTATTAAGAAATATTTATTCCTAATTCATTTTATTGATCTGCGTATTTAAATTTTTATATAAGATAATTTAATCTTTTTTAATTAATTTTTGTTCATCAAAATGAAGTATCTTCTCAAATTTGATTATTTTAAAATCTAAAATTATTCTTACAAACATATATAAGGTTATATAATTGGTCAATTAAAGCATAACTTTGTAAAGAAAAATTTTATTTGACTTTGAATATTAATTAGGACTATGTAATTTTAGTAGTTATTTTCGATAAACATTATGCAATCTTTTCTGTGTAGTAATATTCATTTTTTTAAATATTTATTTATTTTCAATCTATCCTCCTTTTGAATTCAAGACTATCATTTATTCATTTCCTAATATAGAATTAATTACTCATTGATAATTATTATTAATTATGAAAGTCCTTTCATTAAATATGAATGTATATTATTTTAAATATATGTTACTTAAAATATATCGAATGAAAATTCATCCAATAAATATGAATGAATATTTTTTAAATAAAATTTCTTGAAATAAATTGAAATGAATTTCTTCTATTTTGTAGTCCAAAATTATCAGTTGAGTGATTACATCTTTTTTATAATATTTTTAATTTTGGAATAACTCTTTGATTATTATATTTTTTTTTCATATAAGTTGTTTGATTCCTAATTGCTTTATTATTCTCTTAATTGATATTTCTCGATTTAATCAATTGTAATCAAATCATGTTCTTTTTTATATAATACTGTTACTTAAATTAATTATATATACATTTGAGTGATGATCTTTTTCATAATATTTTTTATTTTGGAAGGACTCATTTGTCATAATAATATTTTTCATATAAGTTACTTGATTATTAATTAGTTATTCTCTAATTGATTTATTTGTAATACTTTCTTGATTTATTAAATTATAGTGAAATCATAAATATTTTTTAAATAGTATTATTATTTAATTTAATTGTGTAGATTTTTTGAGGTATAACCTTTTTTTCATAATATTTTTTTTAAAATTTTGAAATGACTTTTTGATTATTATAATCTTATTCATATAAGTTACATGATTACTATTTACTAATTGATTTTATTGTTATGACATTAGGACTTCTAGATTAATTGCATTTGGTATAATATTCTTTTTCATATATATGCATATAATTGTTAATTGATCATTCATTTTCTATTTATATTTCTCAATCAATTTTGTCATGCTTCCTTAATTGACTTACATTGAATAAAATCATAAATACTTTTTGCCATATAAATATTCATTTTATTGTAATACTTCAATTGCATATATTCTTATTTATTAGTAACTCCCACCGACATTTCATCATATAAAAATTATTATAAATTTTTATTGATATTTTTATTATTAAAAATATTTATTCCTAATTCATTTTATTGATCTAGGTTTAAAGTTTTATATAAGATAATTTAACTTTTTAATTAATTTTTGTTCATCAAAACGAAGTATATTTTTCAAATTTAATTATTTTTAAACCTAAAATTATTCTTACAGACATATATAAGATTATATAATTGGTCAATTAAAGAATAACTTTGTAAGACAAAATTTTATTTGACTTCAAATATTAATTAGGCCTATGTAATTTTAGTAGTTATTTTCGATAAACATTATGCAATCTTTTTTGTATAGTAATATTCATTTTAAAAAAAAATTAATATTTATTTATTTTCAATCTACCCTCCTTTTAAAGTCAAGAGTATCATTTATTTATTTCCTAATGTAGAATGATAGTGTAATTACTCATTGATGATTATTCTTAATTATGAAAATTCTTTCAATACATATGAATGCATATTGTTTTAAATATAGATTACTTTAAATATATCGAATGCAAATTCTTCCAATATGAATGCATATTTTTTAAATGAAATTACTTGAAATATATTGAAATAAATTTCTTCCATTTTGTAGTCGAAAGTTACCATTTAAGTGATCACATCTTTT
>NW_025859142.1:0-1043 GCF_002878395.1 Capsicum annuum
TGTCACGTTTACTAAATTTAAAAAATATTTTTTTTCGATTCTCCCTATTTACTTGGTTGGTGCTATGCTAAATCCGTGCATGAAATATAATACTATGTGCCTCTTTAGTACTATTATTTATGCTAACAGCTAACTTAGAAATAAATGCTAACAATGATTCTGAACAAGTACAACCTGATTTGTGGACGGCTATAGGTGATGCGAATGAATACATAGAAATATTATATAATCACTATGCTGATTTAGTTGATTTAGTTGATTTAGCCGTACCTACAAATATCACTCCAACTGTCGCTCCTCATCCTCCTAAGGAGCCATCATTTTCTAAAAGGCCGGCACATAGTGTTTTCTTTATTTCTTTTATGATTTACCTTGTTGGAACAATGTTGATGAGAGAGCTTACACATCAACTTATCAGGAAGAGCTGAAATATTATCTTCGATCGCCGCCAGAGGATCGCAGACGACGAATCAATACGTTGGATTGGTGGAGGAGTAATGAAACACAATATCCTGTGCTTTCAAGATTAGCTAGAGATATCTTGAATGTTCCAATGTCAACTGTTGCATCAGAGAGCGCCTTTAGTCAGGGACGACAGCAACTTGGAGACAACCGACACTCATTGGGAAGCAATGCAGTGAATGTTCTAGTTTGCCTCAGAGATTGGATTAGAGCGAAAACAAGAAACCAAAGAATGGAATCGGAGCCGAACGCCGAGCAGAGACTTGAAGAAATTATGTCTTCACGAGAGAACTCAGCAGAATCAAGTACAATGCATAGTTTTGCCCCCGTTGACTTTGACTATCCTATGCAAGTTCCCGTTAATATTAACATGAATGAGTTAGAAAAAATGATGCATAATTTGTTGATTTTTCATTAATATAAATTATAAATTTTGGATCATTTCGCTATTAATAAAATTCAACATTCATCCACTCATTAGTCCTTACTTTGTAATTTTTTTCATTTAATGATTTAAATTGAATTTCTAATTTAAATTAAAAACTTACTTTTAATATTTTATTAATTTGCTATCAAGTATT
>NW_025859143.1:0-1213 GCF_002878395.1 Capsicum annuum
GCACAGGTACCTCAGCTCATACACCGCACAAGTAGGAGCCAGGTCATTCAGCTATTGTTGGTGAGCTCCAGTTTGCTTCGGAGCTTTCCGAGTCGGTTCCTTATGTTTTGTTATTGTACATGAGTCATGTGTGGGCGGGGGTTTGTCCCGACCCTAGTTATGGCATGTATATCCTAGAGGCTTTGTAGACATAAGGAAGGGTAAAGTCATGGAAGTTTATATAGTGATGTTATATCTGTATATGTGGTGGCCCCGACGGCCAAGTATTATATATATATATATATTTGCGCGTGTTGTGCTGATACAGGTAATTAAATCCTTCTATATGCAACGAAGTGCTGTCCAATTTTTGGTGACATGTAAGTGAAAGTACAGGTATTTGAACGGGTTCTCCCGGGCCTTCTCGGCTTCGAGTGTCAGTCCAGCCCGATGGGATTTTGGGGCGTGACAAGGTGTAGCTGTATGAGGGTGGATGAGAGGTGGTGAAAGAAAAGGGGCAGAGGTAGGGGTAGAGGCAGGGGCGGTGGGGGAGGGGTGGTTATGAGGAAGATCGAAAATGAGGGTGGAGATATTTTTTTTAAAAAAATATTTTATATATATTTTAAAATATATATATATATTTTAAAATATATATATATATATATAATATTTATATATATTTTCTTATATAAATAAAAAAATTATTTAAAGATATTTTATTTAGGTAGCTTCGACGTGGCAGTGATATGGCGCGGATGTGTTGGCGCGTGTGATATACTCTCCGTTGTGAGAGTTGTATTCAGTCTTGAGGGGTGAAATTAATATATTTTAAAGTTGTTAAGGGGGTAAATAAACGAAAACTTAGTTTAAGTGCTAAAGTGAGTTGGGAGGACAAGTTCAGGGGGGAAAAGATGTCTTTTTTCTTTTTAATTTAGTTTCTTCACTTTTTTTGGTGATCATTATATTTATATTTTATTTTATTATACAATTAAACACTAATTTATATCCGTATTTCAATTTAAATCCATCAAAAGCAAAGACTAATTGATTGAGTAATATCTTAAAAATCAATTTGTAATAGTATTGAAGAAGGTATCATTTTGTTAATATTTCTTAAGAAATTTAATTTGTTTCAAGTGTACATAATTTTTCTTTCCTTCAAAAAAGAAGATTTTATTCTTTTATTCTCATATAAATAACAAACTTAATGTCTAAAATATAAAATCCATCATTT
>NW_025859144.1:0-1343 GCF_002878395.1 Capsicum annuum
CTTTAAAGAATTTTTTTTTCTTTTGAATGTCGTTTGGTAGGTCACTTAGTTGCTTGAAAATGGTTAAGTATAGGAACTTTAAAGGGAATTTTTTTCTTTTGAATATCGTTTGGTAGATCACTTAGTGGCTTGAAAATGGTTAAGTGTAGGAACTTTAAAGGAATTTCTTTTGTTTTGAATGTGGTTCAGTAGGTCACTTAGTGGCTTGAAAATGGTTAAGTGTAGGAACTTTAAAGGGAATTTTTTTTTTGAATGTCGTTTGGTAGGTCACTTAGTTGTTTGAAAATGTATAAGTGTTGGATCTTTAAAAGGGTTTTTTTTTTTGTTTTGAATGTGGTTTGATTGGATGATAGAAATGGTTCACGATGCTTTTAGGATGCAACACAGGGTTGAGTTTAGTGAAAATGTTGAAGATGTTCCTAATAGAAAAGCAGGCAATTTCTATAAAGAATTGCATACTGCTAGTCATCCTTTGTTTGACGGGTGTTCGCACTCTCATTTTTTTGTTGCTGTTCGATTATTAAGTATTAAATCTGACTGGAATATTGCTGAAGGAGGAATAGACTCAATGATAGACCTTATTAAAGAGTTATTTGACCCTGGCTTGGAGGTTCCTGATTCTTTCTATAAGGCAAAAAGATTGTTGTCAAAGTTAGGTTTCCCCTCAGTTAGAATTGATTGTTGTGAAAATGGTTGTATGTTATATGTTAAGGAAGATGCTAAGCTAGAGTTCTGTAAGTTTTGCCAGCACTCTTGATATAAGTGTGGTTCTACTAGAAATAAAATTGCTACTAAGGCGATGCATTATTTACCTCTTATACAAAGGTTGAAGAGGTTGTATGCTTCAAACAACTCAGCTTCTCATATGAGATGGCACAGTGAAAATAGAAGGCCCACTGGTGTTAGTGTCATCTAACTGATTGAGAGGCTTGGAACCTTTTTGATGCAACTTATCTAGATTTTGCAGCTGAGCCACGAAACATTCTATTGGTATTATGTGTGGATGGGTTCTCTCATTTTTCAGTTGGTGTTGCGCTATATTCATGTTGGCTTGTATTTATCACTTCTTAAAATATTCCTCCTGAACTGTTGATGACTAGTCCCTATATATTTTTGAATTGTGTTATTCCTGACCCACGTAATTCAAAAAGCGGAATAGATGTCTACTTGCAACCTTTGATTGATGAACTTCAAATTTTATGGCATAAGGGGGTTGAAACTTGGGACATCTCTCTTAAATAGAATTTCAATATGCGTGCATATTTAATGTGGATTGTTAATGATTTTCCTGCTTATGGAATGTTTTCTGGGTGGATAACAAATGGAAAGCTAGCTTGTCTATA
>NW_025859145.1:0-5840 GCF_002878395.1 Capsicum annuum
TTCCCATTGCTAGACATTTTTTCCCCTTTAGCCTATAGGCTTTCTCTTTCTTTAGGCATTGCTAGCATTACTTGTTTTTTTGCTCAATTATCATATTATTTTGTTGTCGTTGTATATATTAGACTCTTCTTTATTTTTTGGCATGACTTCTTCTTTATTGTATTTACTTTCTGTAATTGTTTTAATATGCTTTACTTCGCGAGGGTTCATCTGAAATCATTTCTCTACGAACAGGGATAAGACGGTAATTACACTATCACACCTACTAATATTGACTGATTTGTTGATACTACAAGTAGCCCATTTGCTATTGCTATAAGGGTTGCTCGCCTTGACTTTGCTATCGCCTGTAATGATCGACAGTATTATTACGTAATACGTACCCTCTCCATACCTCTTTTTATGAATAACGTTATACATATATAGTATGTTGTTATTATTTTATAAAATTAATTCTCTTTATATATATGTTAGATATTGATCAAAGCTGCTCAATACTTTTAATTCCTTCAGAAAATCATGCGTCACCACCACCATTAAATTTAATTTAAATTCTGAATACTCTATATAAGTTGTACGTAAGGATGAAGGTCCTGATTGGGATAACGAGAGCAAGTTGTCCAGAGATTTTGTAATTTGTGGTGAGTTCACAAAATGATGTTTCTTTGTACCCACTTCTTTTTGTTTTTACCAGTGTGTGGAAAACAAGACACCAAAGATCAAAACCAAAAGGATAGACAAGTATGGGATTTGGCTCAGACAATATATTGTCTGAAAATCCAGTAAATCAAATTTTGTATGGAATTTACTAATTACTGTTATTTATGGGTATAAAATTTATATATTTCAATACTAAGTTCAAGAATTATAATATAACATCTTTTATTTATTTAATTTTTAATAGAGTTTTTATACTTTTTCTATCTCACATTACTTGTCATGTTTTCCTTTTGCACAATTCTTAAGAAAAAATTAATTGGGAGTGCAAATTGATTAATATGATCCTATTAAACTCACATTAAATATTGTCATTACCTATTAGAGTTATTTACTCTTTCATTAAATTACTAAGGATAAAGTTGAAAAAAAATAATTCAATTATCTTTTGATTCTTTAAATATGTCAATTATTTTAAGACAAAACTTTTATAATAAATATGCCGACTAATATGAGACGAAAAGAATACCCATTCAGAGAATCTTTATACTATAATACATAAGTTAGATCGATCAAAATTAACTTTTGACAAACTGGGAGACTAGAACAATAATAAAAAATATATTTTCTGTTGGCATAATTTATATGTCACTTTATTTTCTGTGAGTCAAATAATTTAACTTTAACTGAAAATTTAGATATGATATTTTTAAGTTTTTTAAAAATAAAATTTGTATATTTAAAATTTACGAAAAAAATATTATAAGTCATCATTATTAACAATTCAAAATATTTAAATGATATATAAAAAACTTTTTATTAAAATAAATTTATTTGAATCTCGAAATTCGAAAATAATACATGGAAGATGTCTATCAGATACGATCTCTCTATCTGCACAAGGTAGGGGCAAGATCTACGTACACACCACCCTTTTTAAAATTCCTCTTATGAAATTACACGGAATATATCGTTATTGTTGTTTTAAGTAAACTTGGAAGATAACTAAGGGTGATCTTCAATAAAAAGTGAAATTAGCAACTTAGAAAAATAAAGCTAATTAACTTGCAATAACATTATTCAAATACTGCTTCCATATAACTTAAAATTTGTTCCAGCCTTGGTAGAAAGAGGTCATTGGTACTTGTTGCTGGTGGGAGGTGACAGGTATTCCATGGAATTAGTCGAGGTACGCACAAGCTGACCCAAACACTACAGTTATAAAAAAAATGAAGTATTATTTTATCCCCTTTTGTAGAGCCAAGATTATTACTAAGAGGGTTTTAAAATATTAAGAATCACACACACGAAGAAGCCTACGGGATTCAACATTTATGATTATATACTATAATTTTTCGATGAATGAGATACAGATGAACCCCTTCCGCCCCTGCTAGTCCTACTTAAATGGAACCTTCACAACAACAACATATTTGTATTAATTTTTAGAGTGAACAATCAAAAAGCACACTTAAAGTATTTGGATTTTCCAAGTTTCATACCTGATATAGCATCGTTCAGTTCTGAGGTGTGTTTTGGATAAATAGTTGGTAACAGTCCAAGTAGGAAACTCAGACATACCTGATAGTTCATATATGAAACTCAAAAAACCTGAATACTTTAAGTGCGTTTTCGACTCTTTCGCTCACATAAAAATAGTAACTTATGGTTTCAGAAAACCAAGTCTTAGCACAACAGTTCCCAGTATAAATGTCTGTAAATGTTTAGTTACATTTCATTTTCAGAAACTATAAAGGTCTACAGAAGAGGAAGCTAATTAAATGCTTTAATGACTAAAACTGACAATAGCTATCACCATTGACCTATCCACTTACAACACACAAACACTTATGGCTAAAAGTTGAAATCACAACCATTCCAATCTTGATATCTACCTTCAGTTTTCACTCTCTTTCTTATCCGTCTGTTAGAACCGTAAATCATCAGTTCAGATATTCACGGGTTCAAAATCGAAAAATGTGAACAAAAAAACTAGTCAAAGGGGGTTCAACATCTACTATATATACATGAAAAATAATTTTAAGCTTGTATAAATAGTATAATTTTTCGCCGAAGGGGGTTCTAATGAACCTCTCATTGTTAGCTAGCTCCACCCCTGTCTGCCAGTGCTACATGATCACTAAGCACAGGTCTAAAACATATAAGCTTTCCTAAAAAGACTAACAATTGGGTCAATTAGTCTTAATATTAACTTACTCTAAAGGGACTAGAAAAGACTTTTGCTCATTCTCACTCCAGACATGAGGTATCCGAAAAAGAACGAACTTAGATTAATGTAGACTAGTAGCATATGTGATAAGGTCAAAAATGCCCGACAGTTACTTGGATAATAGATTCGGCCGCCAGTAAGGAAAAAAAGTATATGTAGCATAGGGTTCTGACCCCGACTCTTGGGAAGATAAATGAATCTTTGCATTCATCATTTTCTTCCTAGGAATGGTGGTCTTCCCAATGAGAGCGAAAGAAGTAGTGCATACTCGTCTGATTACCATAGTTGATGCCTTGTGCAATGAGGTTCAAAAGGGGTCTTGCACAATTGTTCCCATGATAGAGGCAGACATTTATCAATCCCTTGGGTGTTGCAAAAATGGGGCGAAACATTTTGAAGGGTGAAATTTGTTGCTACAGCTGTGGTTAATTGAGCATCTTCAAGAGATTTATGGTGTACAAAGTATGCATAGATCGATTGGAATCAATAACATCATTGCACATGATACTCGAGTCACACTAGGAGTCAAAAGGATCAGACGGCCTGACGAGGTTAAAAAGTGGGGACAAATGTTGGGGACCTGAGTGAAGATTCCGTTCAATGGATGTTCAGATAGTTCCCGAGAACAGATTTCGTAATTTCTACTCAACAACAGGAACCCTTGATTTTGATGGGACTTCATGGCCTGATTGGAAAAACAAAATAACCCCAGGCATCAAGAGGGGTAGACATATCAACTACAAGAAAGCTGAAGCACAAGCCCTCTATCACAAATTTAAGAAGAGGACTTTGGAATCTGAAGCACGCAACCGCCACATAATTAAGAAGAATGCCAAGGAAATTGCCAACATGGGAAAAGAACTGGAGTTTTGGAAACACCGTGCCTGACCGTTGAAGAAAGGGTGCAAGAGCTACGGGATGAATTTGATAAACAAAGTAAGGACTACTTAACATGGGGGACTTGGGAGGAAGGCTGACATTATCATATCTCGCGACCAGCCGTCACTGCTTTGACAAAGCCTTGGAGGCATATAAGAAGGAGAGACAAGAGGAGAACGTATATAGAATTTAGTTTAACATTTATTTTTTTCTAGACATTCTTGTATTTATTTTTATAGCAGTTTTGAAATATTTTGAATAAAATATAGTTTAATTTTATTTTGGGGTTTATCTTTGAGCAAATGACATTATTATATGGCATGATTGTCTCTCAAACAACGATAGGCCTACCTCTGGCACAAAAGAGGCTCTCAAAATAGGAAACGTCGAACAATGTGCTTTCTACGTGTTGATCTGCCTTCTATCACTAACACACTAACTTCTTCACCTTTGTCATTTTGTTTGTTTTGTTTCCCCCTCCCATACGTTGATTTGTGCATCCTGGCCTATCATACCCGTTTGAAAGGGGCTCCTCCTTCTCCTCCTCCTCTACCTACAAGTTTCAGAGGAAAAGAAGCAATGGGTGACCGTCACATTGTTGGGGAAAAAAAAGGTGTTAGTTCAGAATGGGAAAGTGTCGTCGGTCAGAATGAAATAATACTGAAAATGAAACAACGAACTTTTGAGCTAAAAAGGGAGCTAGAGCAAGTACGTAACCTGGCTAAGCTTTCCCTTAACCTGAACACTCCGAAACTACAAGCCGATAGTCATGCCATCCCAAAATCCTAAGCTCCTTACAATCATCCAACACCTCATCTCTAGCCCCAGATTCCTATTAACATCCAAAATTTCCAAAATACCACAACTCCTCTATATATGCCTACTCAAGAACCAAAAAACTCCACCGATCCTTCTCCATAAAAGCTTTTGAATCCAAACATATACAACCATCAGGCATCGGGAAGCCATAACCTGAACCCCATCTCTGTTGAAACCCTTCCACCCAACTGTTTTCAACTTGTATTCGAGAATTTGGAGAATAACTATACAATGCAAGTTGTAGTGGAGAGGTTAAGACAATTAGAAGGAAACAAAGGAATAAAAGGTCTCAACTATGAAGATTTGTGCATCCACTTAGACGTAGAACCGCCGGAAGGGTACAAACCTCCCAAGTTCGAGTTGTACAACGGGACCGGAGATCCCAAGGTGCATCTGCATGTGTATTGTGACAAGCTAGCAGGAGTAGGGAAGAAGGAGAAGATTTGAATAAAACTATTTATGAAAATCCTCACAGGAGAGGCTCTCGCGTAGTACATTGAACAAGATGTGAAAAAGTGGGCAGGCTGGATTGACCTGGATTCTAGCTTCGTCTAGAGATTTGGGTACAATATTAACAACGCTCCTAGTTGGTCTTATATGCAGGCGATGAGGATGAAACCAAACGAATCCTTTCGTGAGTATGCCATGAGATAGAGGGCTGAGTTTGCAAGAGCTTGGCCTTCAGTTGAGGAACAACAAATGAAAGAATACTTTGTCAAGGCATACGAGGCACAATACCTTGATAAGATATTGACAGTTACATACAAAAGTTTCTCCAAAATCATCCAAATATGAGAAATATTCGAGGATTGTCTTAAGAATGGCAGCATTATCCGCTTGAACGTTCCATCTGTAGGATAAGTGAAAAATAAAAAGAAAAAAAAAGATGGGGTCGGTGATGGCGGCCAAGCCTTCGGAGAGTGTTTCAAGCCATGAAACCTCTACTCCACCTCCCACATCTTACCCACAAACACCATATCCGACCTTCCTCTACCCACCACAACCTTCAACATCATATCAAGCTCTATTTTACCAAATACCCTCTCCCTACCAAATGCACCCTCAGTTCTCAAATCCTTCCTATCCCATATATAATGTCTAACCCATCCAAGTCCAAACAACCCGACCTACTCATGCTCCTGCTTCAAAGCCTGTTGCTCTTAAATTCAAAGACAACTTTGAAAGGAGGCAGTATACACCTTTAGCCGAACCCCTAGATCAATTATATGAATGTCTAAAAAATGCTGGCCATGTC
>NW_025859146.1:0-3902 GCF_002878395.1 Capsicum annuum
ACTTTCTAACTTGAAACATTCACTCCTAAAAGACGCACTTTCTAGTTGATTCATTTCATTTAACCCCTAAAAGATGCACTTCTTTGCCTGGATAATTCAAGTTTCATTTTTTAGATGACGCACTTCCTTACTTGAACCATCATTCCTAGAAGACGCATTTTCTAGTTGAGTCATTTCATTTAATCCCTAGGAGACGCACTTCTTATTCTGAATAAGCCAGTTTTTATTTGTTAGGTGAAACACTTCCTAACTTGAACATTCACTCCTAGAAGATGCATTTTCTAGTCGAGTCCTTCAATTTAAATCTTAGGAGACACACTTCCTAATTTTGATCATCAGTTTTACTCTGACGAGATGCATTTCTTGAGCAAGGATTTGATTCACACTCTTTCTGTACTTTTCAAAAACTGTAATCAGATGATGCTCACAAAATTTTCTAGTACAAACTGGGGCAAAATTTTGTTCGTGTTTATTGAATTTTACTTTCTGCTCAGGACCCTCCTGAAGAATGGGACAAGACCCTCCTGAAGAATGAAAATTTATTTTTTATGATCAGGATCCTTCTGAAGAATGGGACAGGACCCTCCTGAAGAATGGAAATTTATTTTATGTCCAAAACCCTCCTGAAGAATGGGATGTTATTTTTCTGTTTCACCCTTTATTTTAATTTCAGGAGCATATTTTAAAAAATTAGAAAAGGAAATTTAGGAGCTCGCCTGAAGAACAATTTGAAGAAAAGAAAGAGTTGTAAATCGAGTGTTGAAGTAAATTTCTGTTTGAGTTTTCGGTGAGTTAGTTCATTATTCAGGAACACATGTTACCTTCAAATCAATGATTTCAAAGTCTAAACATCAAAGGTTGTAATTACTCAAAGTGATATTTGTAGGGAGACACATTTCCTTGTTTGGTAATTCAAGCAACATTTATGGGGAGACGTACTTCCTTATTTGGTAATTCAAGCAACATTTGTAAGGAGACGCACTTCCTTGTTTGGTAATTCAAGCAACATTTGTGGGGGAGACATATTTCCTTGTTTGGTAATTCAAAAGACATTTGTAAGGAGACGAACTTCCTTGTTTGGTAATTCAAGCAACATTTGTGGGGAGACGCACTTCCTTGTTTGGTAATTTAAGCAATATTTGTAAGGAGACGCACTTCCTTGTTTGGTAATTCAATCAACATTTGTGGGGAGACGCATTTCCTTATTTGGTAATTCAAGTGACATCTGTAAGGAAACACACTTCCTTGTTTGGTACTTCAAGCAACATTCGTAGGGAGACGCATTTTCTTGTTTGGTAATTCAAGCAACATTTGTGAGGAGACGCACTTCCTTGTTTGGTAATTCAAGAAACATTTGTGGAGAGGTGCACTTCCTTGTTTGGGTAATTCAAGCAACATTTGTAAGGAGACGCATTTTCTTTATTGGACAATTCAAGCAACATTTGTAAGTAGACGCACTTCCTTGTTTGGGTAACTAAAGAGACATTTGTTAGGAGATGCATTTCCTTCTTTTAGGTAATTTAAGAGGTATTTGTAAGGAGATGCATTTCCTTGTTTGGGTAATTCAAGCGGCATTGATAAGAAAATGCACTTCCTTGTTTTGGTAATTCAAGCCACATTGGTAAGGAGGCGCACTTCCTTGATTTGGTAATTCAAGTGGCATTGAGACGTACTTCCTTGTTTTGGTAATTCAAGCGGCATTGGAGCTCGCCTGAAGAACAGGGTAAAGAAATAATAAGTCAGGAGCCCGCCTGAATAATAGGGTGAATTTTCAAAATCAAGTTGCGAAGAGTAGAATCAAGATTCCAGAGATTATAATATTCATTTGTATTTTTCATTTTTTGTCAGTCATTTGAATGTAAAAGGCAGAAGTCGTCAACCGAAAACTCGACGAAATCTCACTCGACTTTAACTTTTTCTCTCACCATGTTACCTTTGAACTACTCGTGACCTGATTTCCTTATAACCTGGGATAGGTAGGATGTCCAAAAATAGGACTCGGTCACATTTTTACTTTTATTTTTAATTTCATTTTATCCTTACCTTTCAAATAATTGGAGGGTCAAAAATCATATCTTGTCTACTTCTTTGTATAAAAACTCTTCGAGATTCCACACAAAGAGGGGCAAAAATGTAGACACGTGATTTTTGATCCTCCTCGAATTCTAACTTATTTTTTGATATTTATATTTATATATAATATAATATTATTTAAATTCTTATTTTTATTTTAATAAATTCTTAGTCAAGAAGTAAATAACTAAATTTTTGAGATATTTTATTTTCTTTTATTTTATTCTAATTAAAAAAATATTTATATATATATTTCTTGTTAAATTTTAAATAAAATAAGTAATTTTAATATTGTCTTAATTATATTTATTTAAGGTTATTTATTATTTTTATTGTATTTTTCTTAAAAATATAAAAATTAATTAGTTATATTTATATTTATTATTATTATCATTCTATTATCTTAGTTATTTATTCATTTAATTTTATTCATTATTTATCTTTATTTATTATTATTAATTAAAAAAAAGAGAGAGAATAGAATTTTTTTTTAAATTTCAAATTTTCTCACCTCCCCTTATCTGATGATTAACCATTCCCTCTAAAAGTCCTTTTATTTAAGGACTCTCACCCCAGAGAAAAAAACTACGTATTTTTACAATGTATTACACACTGCATCAGACAACACAAAAACTGAGAGAAACAGGTTAAAAAATGGGGAGAAAAACAAGTGAGTAGAAAAGATCAGGAAAAGAGAGAAACAATAAAGTAAGAAAATATTTGAAGTTCAGAGTTCACTTGAGTTTTCCGATGGCAACATTCTTGCACAAATACTTAGTTCAATTTGTAATAAAAGTTTTTATCTTATCTTATACTATATTTCATAAGTTTTATCGTAAATCAAAGTGCGAATCAAAGTATGAGGGAAGTTTGTTTAGATGGTTTTCATGTATTATTCAGTATGTGTATATGATCTGTTACATAATTTATTTGTTATTATGTGTTGTATTTTAAATCGTTGAATGTTATATGTTTAAACCCAGAAAATAACATATTCATGTATTACACTGATTCATACAATACACAGATTCTAAGATACAGACAAACAACAGACACATTTTCATAAATAAAATTCATATACAAATTTCTTGGAATCAACAGGAATATTTCTCATCATTTTCTACACATCACGCACTAACATACACTGTATGTACGCATATTCTTGTGATTGAAAAAGAAGAAGAAATAAAAACTAGTAGAAGTAAGGGAAGAGAGAAGAAATATTAAGAGAGAAACGATGAGAGAACAGTGTCCGATGAAATCTCATCGAAAATATTGTTTTCCATAGGCGACTCAAAAACCAGCGAAACCACTGGTATATTTATTGCCGGAATCCAGTTAGGTCCGGCGAAAACCCAACCAAAATCGATCGAATCTCTCCATCAGCAAACCAAATCGTTGGAAATCGCCAAAAGAAGTTCGTCTCGTCACCATTCTGGCGACCCTCTTCACCGAAAAATGGCGAAAATCCTCCGGCGATGCCATTTAAGACGAAGCCATAGACGGCGATACTAGTCAGCCCCGCACCGGCGCCACCTCCATATCCCTTCTTAGATCTACTGCCTACCCAAACCTTACCCTTCACGCCGGTTTCGACCGCCGTTCCATCACTGGCGACGAATAGTCACCGTTTCAGGTCAACCATCGATGTTTCTTTTTCGTCGCATCATTGTTAACGTATGTAGATGTAAAAAAGTAGAAGAATTAGAAAACTGAAGTACTGTAAATGGGTATGTGAGTAAAAGGAGATTATATATATATTTAGTAAATACCTAAGTCTCCATATGTCACGCCCCAAATTCCCATCGGGCCGGACTGGCACCCAAAGC
>NW_025859147.1:0-23422 GCF_002878395.1 Capsicum annuum
AACCAATGGGAGATATACATCTCATTCTATCAAGCGCTTCAAACAGATCCATTGAATATTGGAATGATAACTATTATTATATGAGAACTCGATCAAAGGCAAGTGGAAATCCCAACTACCTTTAAAATCAATGATACATGCTCTTAACATATCTTCCAAAGTATGAATGGTCCTTTTTACCTGACCATCTGTTTGAGGGTGGAAGGTTGTACTAAGGTTAACTTGGGTTCTAAGAAATTTTTGGAAGGATTTCCAGAAAGGAGAGGTGAACTGCATACCTCTATCTGAGATAATGGATAACAAAACTACGTGAATCTGACCAACTCTATGACACAGAGCTTAGCATAGTCCTTTGCTGAATAATAGGTATGGATGGGTAGGAAATAAGCTAATTTGGTCGTGCTATCTACAATGACCTAAATTGAATCGTGCTGATAACAAGTATGAGTTAAACCCGTGACAAAATCCATGTTCACCTCTTCCCACTTCCAAGTGGGAATATTGAACTCCTGCATAGACCCACTAGGTTTCTGATGCTCAATCTTAACCTGCTGATATATAGAGCACTTAGCTACAACTTTGCAGTATCTCTTTTCATTTCACTCCACCAATAGATTTCCTGCAAATCACGGTACATCTTAGTGGCCCCTAGATGAATAGAGTAACGGTACCAGGCACTTCTGCAAGAATCTGTTGTCTTAAGGTATCTATACCTGGCACGCATAACCAACCCTGGAAAGCAATACACCATCTCTCCCTGGGAAGAAAACCTCTATCTTCTGATCTTTAATAGATTCATTCAACTAAATAGGCTAGGATCCCTATCCTATTTTTCCTTCACCTCTAAAACTAGAGATGATTCTGAAGTACTCTGCACCCATACACTACCTTCTGCTGAATCGACTAAGTGGATACCTAGTCAAATAAGCTTAAGAACTTCTTAAGTTAACTTCTTCTTATCATTTTTCACATGATCAATACTACCCATAGACATCCTACTAAGAGCATTAACCATTACATTGGGCATGCCCGGATGATACAGGATACTCATATCATAGTCTTTCAATAAATCCAATCACCTTATCTGATAGAGGCTTAGGTTTTTTTCGCAAGAACACATAATATAGGCTCTTAAGGTTAGTGATCACATCAACGTACACACCATACAAATAGTGCCTCAAAATCTTTATGGTAAATGCTACTGCTGCTAACTCAAGATTATGAGTAGAATAGTTCCTTTTATGGGATTTGAGCTGCCTAGAGGCGTAGGCTATGAACTTACCTCTTTGCAACAAAACACACCCCAAACCAACTCTGTAAGCATCACAATACCCAACAAAGCCATCTAAACCATATGGTAGAGTCAAAACTAGAGCTGTAGTGAGTCAAGTATTTAACTCCTAAAAACTCTTCTCACAAGAATCTGACTACTGAAATTTGACCTTCTTCTGAGTAAATCTGAATATAGGGGATATAATTGATGAAAATTCATCAACAAACCATTGATAATAGCTAGCCAAACCCAAGAAACTCTAGATATTTAATGGAGAGATGGTTCTGGGCCAGTCTCTCACTATTCCAGTCTTTTGGAGATCAATTCTAATGTCATCACCAAAAATAGTATGACCAAGGAAAGCTACAGACCTTAGCTAAAATTTTCACTTAGTAAATTTGGCGAACAACTGATGGTTTCTGAGAGTTTGCAATACTATTCTAAGATAGTCTACATGATCATGCCTACTATGGGAGTAGACAAGGATTTTATCTATGAAGACTATGATGAACATATCCAAGTATTTCTTAAAATCATGGTTCATCAAGTTCATGAAACATACTGGGGCATTGGTAAGACCAAATGACATGACTAAGAATTCAAAATGACCATACCATGTTCTAAAGGATATTTTTGGAATGTTATATTTTCTGACCCTGAGTTGATGATAGCCTAAACTGAGGTCTATCTTTGAAAGGTAACTGGCACCCTAAAGTTCGTAAACAAGTCATTGATTTTGGAGAGTGGATACTTGTTCTTGATTATGACTTTATTTAGATGACGGTAATTGATACATATTTTTGAGGGAATCATCTTTCTTACGCATGAATAGAACTGGTGCACCCTATGAGGACATGCTAGGCTGATGAATACCTTATCTAAGGAGATCCTTCAACTTTTATTTTAACTCTTTGAGCTCTTTTGGAGCCATTATATATGGCAGAATAGAGATAGGCTAAGCATCTAGAAGAAGGTCTATTCCAAAGTCAATTTCCCTTTTGGAAGGAACTCCAGGAAAATCTTTGGGAAATACATCTGGAAATTAACATGCTACTGACACTGATTCAAGATTAGGGGTTTCTGAGCTAGAGTCTAGGAATCAAATGAGATGGTAGTCACACCCCTTAGATATTATTTATCTTGCCTTTATATAGGAAACAAGTTGATCCCTAAGTGCTGAAATACTACCCCTCCACTCTAGGATGGGCTCATTCAAAAACTAAAATTGGACAATTTTGATTTTGCAGTCGACTGAGGCATAACAGGAATAAAGCCAATCCATGTCGAGAATGACGTCAAAATCAGTCATCTCTAATTCGACTAATTCTGGTGAGGTAAATTTCTGAGATACCATACTGGACAGTTCTTGTATACCCACTGGGCTATGATAGATTTACCCATTGGGGTAGAGACTGAGAAAGGCTCTGCTAGAATTTTGGGACTGACTTCGAAGTCAACAACTATATAGAGAGTAACAAAGGACAAAGAAGCTTTTGGATCTACCAAAGCATAAACATATAAATGATAAACTTGTAACATACAAGTGACCACATTAGGAGAACTTTCTTGATCCTTTCAGGACTAAAGGGCATAGAGTCTATTTGGGCGTTGCCCACTAGTGGCACTGGAAGAGGCATCCTGCCGATTAGGGTGACCTAACTGAGCTGGGAATGATTATACTAACCCTGGGAACCTAACTGGGGGCAATATCTGACTCTGTAACCTGGATTGCCTCACCTAAAACACATATCACTTCCAACTCTGCAGATACCCTAGTGGTTTCTGCTATATTTCTATCAAAGGGGACTGGTTCGGGCGTTGCTGACACTACCTTGAGGTTTTTGTCCTGGTGCTCTATCTCTTTTGCCATCTCTAAATTTTGGCACTGGAGAACTGGCTAAGGATGGAGCTAGAACTAAGGATTTTGGCCAAAACTGAGAACAATTTTCTCCCTCTAACTTAAGTTGGGCGAAGTTAAAAGTACCTGTCCCCTCCCTCTTTTTCTCCCTCTCTTTCTTCTTACTTTTAGCCTCCTCTATCTGTTGTGCATGCACCATGAGCTTGGATAAGTCCATCTCCTTAATTAGCATTATTTTTCTACACCTTTTGACACACTGCTAGAAACCCCAGACACAAACTTACTCATCCTGGATGTGCTATCTACAACTATATAAGGAGCGTATCTATCTAACTAAGTAAACTTGAGAGAATACTCTTTCACTATCATGTTTCCCTGCTTTAGATTAATAAATTCTATAACCTCCACCTCCCTTAACTCCAATGGGAAGAACCTATCTAGAAAAGTAGTGGAAAAATCTTCCCACTCTATGGACCCTATATCTATGCCCCTTTCTGCTTTCTAATGTTTAAACCATGAGTGAGCCACATACTGCAACTAATATGCGGCCAACTCAGCACTCTCACTAGTAGTTACCCCCATAATATCTATAACTTTCTGTACCTGATCAAGAAATTCTTGAGGGTCCTCATCTGACTTAAATCCAGTAAAAGATGGAGGGTTCAATTGGGTGAAGTCCCAAATCCTGGCTGCAATAGTATTGGTCATTGGGTTAGCTGGAATAATATCTAGAAATTCATGTTAGGCTGCCATAGAATGGGATAGGGTGGTGAAAGCTGCTTTGAATTCAGAGTGGGAGACATATTCGTCCAGGGGATCTGGCTAGATAGGCTAAGATGCTGGCTGGTCTCCTATTCCTCTTCCCATAGTCCTCTTTAGAGGTATATTCTATAAATAAAAGACAAACTTGGATAAGATAGAGAGTTTAACTTAAGCTTCTTCTCACCCACACGACTTAGTTACTCAAAGAAAGGAAACTTTTCCTAAAACATCTAATAGCCTCATGTCCATAAGCATGGCACGCTACATACCCATGCACAAGACTTTACTAGACGTAGCTTTCAGAATTTCTAGGACTCTGTTAAACCTTAGGCTCTGATAGTAAGTTTATAACGCCCTGAGTCTATACCCTAGATGCTACACAGTGCTCATAATCTTAAAGGACCATAAGCTAACCCATTACTGGTAGCTACTATAATAACTGAACAATAATATTATAATTATGAAGAAATTAGGTAGAAATCTGCCATAAGCTTCAAATAAGAAATAAATATTGAGAACTAAATACTGATACATCTTTTTGAAAAACTCTAGTCTGAAAAGCCTCTACTGTCTGAACAAGAAGAAGATAGGACAAGTCCCTAACTAAATACGACTACTAAAGTAAACTGAGTACTGTTATAACAAAAATGATAAATCTATCCTCAAACTATAAGGACTTACCACTAACTCTGCTGCTAATAGATTAGGCTGCTAAGTATGGTCATGAGCCCATACGTCTGAACCTATGATATAAGACTTTATAGTGTAAAAAAAATGTATGCATCATTACTTTAAATATACTGGTATTCTAAGTGAGGTAGGCTGATGTACAGGGGTTCATATGCATGAACAATAACTGACTAAATAACATGATCATAACTAAAAGAGAGTACATACATGAATGCTTGAACTATAACTATGCTCATGGTAATACTGAATACTGAGTTCTAAATTACTGGTATACTAATATCTGAGTTTACTGATACTGTATTACTGATAACTGAGTGACTATATCTTACAATCCTAATTTCTATAGAATTATTCTGAGTTCTATGCTGAACTGAGTGACTGTGTCTGACGGTCTTGATTTCTATAGAACTAAATTGAGTTCTATACTGAGACTGTGGGAGGTAATCATGTAACCAATATGCCCTTCTCTAAACTGATTGGGGTCCAACTTGTAACCCCAGTTTAAAGGGTGTCAGTACCATGCCATGGATAGAGATAAATATTGAGTCACACTTACCTGGTAGGTGCTCTGAATGAGAACAGTGGTACCCTCAACTGAAAGGTAAGACACCTCCTCAACCCTTAATTGGTAGGTTGATGTCTCAACCTATGCTGGATGTGTACTTCTGGAATCCAAGGACTGCTTCTAAGGATCATACCCTCTGCTGGCAGGTGAGTCCCCATTCTTGGGTTCACTCAGTGCTAAATCCTACTGCGAACTAAAAGACACTGATCCGATGTACTGAACTAAACTGGTCTAATACTGAGTTTACTGAGTTTTCTTAATTTCTGTAACTGACTAAGTTTTACTAAGTTTCATATCTGACTAAGAGTACTACTAAACATGATATGACTGATACAATTTTTTACTGATACTGGATCTAGGTAAATAAGTAAATTAATGATTATTAAATACCCCCAGGACTCGATAGCATAGATAATACTAAGACATGGCACTTCTCGATAATATGATAATAGTCAACTATTTATAATGCAGTCATTGAGACATTTTGCTATATTCTTGGGCTTGTACATGGATGAAAACACATGATAGCATATCAAAATTTCACTATTTAACTCTCATGAACATTTCATTAATCACTTACAAAGTATAACTTTAACATAGGAGTAAATTTGGAACATGTACTTCTAGCATGAATTCATCATAAGGTCACCAATGGACCACAATGCACAATTTATTCACTTATGCATTTTGTCAAACATATGGTATGCATAACCTTATACTTGGGTATGAACAACATGATAATGCATCATGACTACCAAAATAAATTTACACATTCAAGGGTTTAACCTAGATTCACATGATACTATACATATATCAATTAATTACCCATGAGACTTCTAATAAAACATGGATTAAAATCCCAACTAATCATTATAATAAAATCCAACTTGGAATTCATGAAATCAATACAATTGAAGCTTTTAAAAATAGCTTCTTGAACTTAAAGGGTGGAAAAAGCCGTTGGATAAACACTTCACATACCTTTATTATTAACTTTGTGGAGATTGCGGTGACTTCTTGAGGTTTGTTTCTTGAACTTAATGAAGCTAGGGATGTTATTGAGAGTATTTTGTGAAAAGAATGAGTGATTTTGCTATTTGGGCTTTAATCCTGTGATATAGAGCCATTGGGTGAAGGGAAAATGACCCATTTACCTTTAAAAATGTGAAACCTGACTTGAGAATTTACTCAAACCAAAGCGGGCTCTGGAACGCCGCTCTAGGCGAGGCACCGTAGTCTCTATTAAAGGCTTCCCCTAGCATCGGACTGCGCGAGGCACCACAGGCTAATCGCCCTAAGCTATTATTTTGGAGTTTTAAACACGCCCTTACGCTTGTCCAAAAATTCCTAAACTCAGCCAAAATATACTATTGACTCCCCCAATAATTAATCAACTTAAAAACTAACTTTTGAAGGTCGGGAAGATCATAACTGAATTCCTCAAAGTTTGAGGGCTATAGAAAAGACTAAGTTCCAACACTTAGCTAAAATTTTCTAAGTTTGGGACCCCTTATCAAGCTCTGAGGGACTGGCTTACACTTAGGATTTTTGTGGGGTCTTACATCACTCTTCCTGATGGTACTGGTGGTTTTATTTTCTTTTGTGATGCATCCCGAGTTGGGTTAAGTTATATATTAATGTAGTGTGGTACAGTGGTTTGTTATGCTTCTAGATAGTTGAAAGTTCATGATAAAAATTATTCAGCCTACAATTTGGAATTGTTAGCTATGGTATTTGCACTAAAGATTAGGTGACATTATTTGTGTGGAGTCCATGTTGTTATTTATTCTAATCATTAGAGCCTGCAATACATGTTCACCCAAAAAAATTAAATCTCAGGCAAAGGAAGTGGCTTAGTTACTCAAAGACTATGACATAAGTCTCTACTATCTTCCAGGTAAAGCTAATGTGGTTGTTGATACTCTTAGCAGGTTGTTCATGATAATCTTACCTTATGTGGATGAGGAGAAATAGGATTTGGTGAAGGATATTTACCACTTGTAAAATCTAGGAGTCCATCTCTTAAATTTTAAAGGTGGTGGTGTGATTATCCAAGAGGCGGTGAGGTCATCTCTTGATGCTTAAGTAAAGGAGAAGCAAGTGTTGGATCCTATTCTAATGCAAATTAAGAATGATAGATGTAGGTAGAATATGATGGTTTTTTAGAATGGTTGCTATGGTATCTTGAGGTACCAAGGCAGACTATGTGTTCCTAATATTGATGGGTTGCGAGGAATAATTTTGGCCAAAGCTCATGAGTTGTATTATACTAGTCATCCTAGTTCGATGAAAATATATCACGACCTCAAGGAAATTTATTGGTGGAATAATATGAAGTGGGATAAGGCCAATTTTATGGCAAAGTGCATGGTGTGTCAATAAATGAAGGTATAGCACTTGATGCCCGGTGGGTGGTCTCAAGAGATTGAACAACCGCTGTGGAAATTGGAGATAATTAATATAGATTTTGTTACCGAACTTCCGTGGTCTCGCCACTAACTTGATTCAATTTGGGTTATCATGGATAGGATAACTAAGTCTGCTCATTTCTTGCCAGTGAGGACTTATTTTATATTCTGAAGATTATGCCACATTATTCATTAAGGAGATCGTGAAGTTGCATGGTACTCCAATTTGCATCATATCTGATTGGGGTACTCAGTTCTCATCTCAGTTTTAGAGGTCACTCCAGTGAGGTTTTGGGACTAAGGTAGCCCTTAGTACCGCTTTCCACCCATAAATAAATGGGCAAGTAGAAAGGAAAACTTTGGTCTTAAAGGATATTCTTTGAGCTTGTGTATTTGATTTTGAGGGTGGTTGGGTTGACCACCCGCCCCTCATAGAAGTTGCCTACAATAATAATGATCATTCTAGTATTGGTATAGCTTTGTTTGAGGCCTAATATGGTAGGAGGTATAGGTCTCCTATTGGGTAGTTTGTGGTTGGTGAAAATAAGATGTTTGGCCTCGATTTGATTCACTAAGCTATAAAGAAGGTGAAGATATTTCAAGATAGACTAAAGGCCACCCAAATTCGTCAAAGTCCTATACAGATATGAGGTGAAGGGAATTAGGTTTTGGTTTTGGTGATTGGGTATTTTTGAAGGTGTCCCCCCATAAAAGGAGTGATGTGATTTTGTAAGAAGGGAAAGCTCATTCCCCATTATATTGGTCCATACTTATTTTTAATAAAGGTCTTTAATATTGCATATGAATTGGAGTTTCCCACTAGTTTGAGCTCCATTCATTCAGTGTTTCATATTTTGAAGTTGAGCAAGTGCTTGGGTGATCCTTCAATGGTTGTTTCTTTGGAGGATGTAGGTATTTGAAATTCCTTATCTTATGAGAAAGTTCTATTTGAAATTTTGGATTGACAAGTCCATTATTTATTACTAAGGATATGGCATCAGTAAAGGTTCTTTGGAGGAACAAAAAGGTTGACGAAGCTACATGTGAAGCCAAAGAGGACATGAAGTCCAAGTTCCCATTCTAGTTTTCTGTTCTGAATAATCGTGCTTATGGTATGTGTTTTTCTTTACATTTTTTTTTGACTTTGTTAAAGAAAATTGTGTTTTCCTTGGCATCTTTGTTTTCTGTCTTTGTTAAGGTAAGAGTCATGGTATGTTGAGTCAAATTTTTCTAATAAATTCTTTGTCCTATCATTTACAAATGAATGATCATAAGGAGGGAGTATGTAATGCCTTGAGTTTTTGGTAGTCAAAATATTTTTTGAGTTCTAATCTTTCTGCCCTAGCAATGACTCATCAAACGAGTCATAATATGTCTTGACGGGTACTATGGAACCAATCATAAACAAATTATAAATTAAGTGGTTAAGTTCTTCTCTGAGTATGAGTGGCTCACTATAAGACATAAGGATTTGTTGTGAGTCATTGGGTGCAAATTATAAGATGTCTAGTGTTTACCCAATTTGGTTTTATGTTGACTGCGATTTGACCCTATAAGTCTTAGGGTCTTATTATGGTGGTACCAGTTGATTCATAGGGTCAAAAGTGTGGGGGGTCTTAGAGACTATCTTTATTATGACTTGTGGTGACGAGTTATTAAGAGTGGCTATGAGTCAATGGTTGATCTTAGTCAATTGCGGCACTTTTTTATCTTGTAAGTTAAGAGCATTCTGGATATTTCCCATGTTAGCCGAATTGAAACCCACGTCTTATAACCCCTTTAGGGTTTCATTAGCACTCAGAAACAAATCTAAGTAACTTCTCAAACACTCTAAAAGGCCCTCCAGATTCTCTCAAGAAAGTCAACCTAGGGTTTCATCAAGTTGGTCATCTAAGGGCTCAATGGTTGATTTCTCTCCAAATTTCATTGTATTTAAGGCATGAAACTCTTCTGTTACTATTAATTTGTTAAAAGCACATGTTTTAAAGTATTGCTCATGTGATATTCATTTTGATTTTATAACAAGGGTCGAAGGTTTTGAATGCTTGTTGTTGAACAATATTTTCCATGATTTTCATATGGTTTAGTACTTATGGTTACATGGGTATGGTAAATGAACTTAAGAATTATGATTTTATGAAACTTGCGACTTTTGAAGTAGTTATGACCCCAACCCAATAATGCAAAATTGGTTTTTAATTATGAGAAATATGCGAATTTGTAAAATTGAACCAAGGGGTTGTGAATTTCCCCAAGTGATGTAATTGTTTTGGCATGTTGTTGTTACCTTGTAAGTGTGGTTGGTATGAAAATATGAACAACGTATGCCTAAATATGTTTTGTGGTACAATGAATGTGATTGTGTGATAAATGCTTTATTTGGGCATTAATGGGTGTTGTGTAGTTGAGTCGTTAAAGTTGAGGTTTGAGTGATGGATATTGGAAACTGTGTTCACCGATGCGAGGGTCAAATTTACTCTGGAGTTTTGATCCCCCTCATTATTATCAAATTATTAGGGAGGTTCGAGTCCCCTTAAATCATCTTATGATCGGTTGCTTAAGTGCCTTTAGTATACGATTGGGAGGTACGAGTCCCCCGTGAATATAAATGAGATTATTCTCTAGTTTGTGCGTCTACACACATTGGGGCCCGACTAGGGGGTAAGATATGGGGCCCATGTAGTCAGTACATATTATGATAGTTGATCTACACAATCTTGGCTAATGTTTTAAACTTCATGTTTAACCTTTCTCCCTATCTCGACATGTAATATATATATATATGTATATGTATTTGATTATGTGCATTGGTTTTGAATGATTTTGAACTGTTGACCATGTCATTATGCTAACCTTATACCTGAGATTCATGCTAGCACTCTAACTTCTAACTATCTTTGGACGCCATATCCCTACGTGATACAGGAATTTGTCATACTTCTACTCCTATTGCTAAGTAATTAGAATTTGGGATCAGCTAATGAGTTGACATCAAAGTGGTGAGTTTTCATGCATCGATAGTCTACATTTCATGTTTTGGTCTCTTATATCTCAAATTGTTTAGACTTATTTTTGGTTATATTCTGGGGTATGCCCCGATACTTCATTGATATTCAGTTTTGGTTTTTTGTTTAGAAGGATTTGTTTCAATTACTGTGGATATTGAATGGTGTTGGTCGGTTGTTCAGGCAGTCACCGATCGTTAGTTATAGACATCTTTTGAATTTCCTTAAGTTATTGTATGCTATCTTGTTATATGTTCAGAATTCATCCGACCTTGGGTATTTTGTGTTTGGTTGGTTAGGTGCAGGGGGTGATCTCTGATCCACATGGGACTTAAGATACCCGTCATGTCCAGGCTCTGGTTCGGGTTGTGATAGGTATTAGCCACCACATTGGCCTTACTAGAGTGATACAAAACACTCATATCATAGTCCTTCAACAATTTAAGACACCTTCTCTAACGAAGATTCAAGTCTTTATACATGAATATATACTGTAAACTCTTATGGTCCGTAAACATATTAACATTTACACCATAAAGGTAATGCCTCCAAATCTTTAAGGAAAAGACAAATGCTACTAATTCAATGTCCTGGTTTGGGTAATTCTTCTTATAGGGTTTAAGCTTTCCAGAGGCATAGGCTATGACCTTACCTCACCGTATTCATACACAACCAATACCAACTCTAGAAGTATCATAATAAACTACAAACCTATCTATGCCATCTGGTAAAGTAAAGATTGAAGCGGAAGTGAGTCGAGTCTTCAATTTATGAAAAATCTTCTCCCAGGAATCTGACAACTAAAATTCGACTTTCTTTTGGGTTAGTTAAGACATGGTAGAAGAAATAGAAGAAAACCCTTCAATAAACTATCTGTAACAACGAGCTAAACCCATGAAACTCCAGGTGTCAAACGGATTGATTAGTCTAGGCTAGTTTCTTGCTTCTTTGGTCTTTTTAGGATCAACTTAAATGCCATCACTGAAAATGATGTGGCCAATGAAAGCTACTGATCTCAACTATAATTAGCACTTCATAAACTTAGCAAATAATTGGTGATCTCTTAGGGACTGCAATACAACCCTTAAACGGTCTGTATGATCACCTTCATTAAAAGAATAGATGAGAATGTCATCAATGAAGACTAAAATTAACATGTCCAAGTACAGCTTGAATATCCTTTTCATTAAGTCCATAAAAGCTATAGGAGCATTTGTTAGTCTAAAAGGCATAACTAGGAATTTGAAGTGATATTACCGAGTTTGAAAAGCTATGTTAGGAATATCATATTCTTTGACTCTGAGCTGATGATAGCCGGATCTGACGTCAATCTTATATAAATAACTTCCAACTTGAAGTTGGTTAAAAAATCATCAATACTGGGGAGAGGATACTTATTCTTGATGATAAATTTGTTAACCTGGTGATAGTCAATGCACATTCTGAGGCAACCATCTTTCTTGTGCACTAAGAGGACTGATGCACCCAGGGGAAACACTAGGCCTGATGAAATCCTTATCTAAGAGATCTTTCAACCGTTCCTTTTATTCCTTAAGCTCAACTGGAGACATTCTATAAGGTGAAATTGATATAGGTTGGGTATCTTGAATGAGATCTATTTCGAAGTCAATTTCATTTTTTGGAGAAACTCTGAGAAGATCTTTAGGCAACATTTTTGGAAACTCATTTACTAATGGAACAAACTTAAGACTTAGAGTTTTAGAGTTTGAGTCCTTGACTTGAATGAAATTGCATATATATCCCTTGGATATCATCTTTCTTGCCTTAATATAGGAAATAATCTGACCCATAGGCATTAAAGTACAACCTCTTCATTCAATAACAAGCTTATTAGGAAACTAAAATTAAACAATTCTATTTCTACAATTAATTAAGGCATAGAACAAGAGGATCTAATCCATGTATAGAATGACAACAAAATTAGTCATCTCAAACTCCATAAGATCAATAAAGAAATTTTTTGAGGCTTTATGATTCGACAATTTTTGTATACCCATCTGGTTGTGATAGAACATCCCACCGGTGTAGACACTGAAGAGGATTCTTGTAAGATTTTTGGACTGAAACAAAAGTTTATAGCTATATAAGGAGTAATAAAGAAAATTAAAGCTCTTTGTTCTAACAATGCATAAAAATGAAGATAGAATACTTGTAATATACCTTTAACCATATCAAGAGAACTTTCTTAAACTTATCAAGTCTGGAGAGCATAAAGTTAGTTTTGATGATGCCCACTAGTTGTATAGAAGGTGGATAACCTGTTGATTCAGGTAACCTACTGGAGCTAATGAAAAGTTGGACTGACCTGGCTGACGAATATCTTTACCCTTCTGCAAACCATTGGGCAATCCCTTATTCTATGGCCTGGATTGCCACATCCAAAACACACATCACTGCCTACTCTGCCCTCATCATGGTGAATCCTACCATAATTCCTACAAAGAAGATTGGTGCGAGCTCTCTGCATACTACTCTTGGACTTAGAGCTTGACACTCTATCCTAAATGTCCTGCCTGAACATATGAACTGGCACACTAGCTGAATATGGGGTTGGATTTGAACATCTATAGAAGAACTAAAAGTGATTTCCACCATTAGACCTCTGTAGTGAGAAGTTAAAGCTACCTATTCTGGCCTTCTTATTCTTTCTTTTCTTTTCTTTAAGCTTCTCCTCCTCAATCTGCTGAGCATGTACCATCGATCTAGAAAGTTCCATCACCTTTATAAACATAGATGTTCTATACTCCTTAGCAATATACTTCAAAACAACTGAAACAAACTTACTCATTCTGGACCTAGAATTAACCACTATAGTCGGAACATACCTTGCCAACTGAGTAATCTTGAGTTAGTATTGCTTCACACTCGTTTTCCCTTGCTTTAGATTTGTAAACTCCTTCACCTTAGCCTCCCTTAACTCCAGTGGGAAGAACTTCTCTAAAAAGGTCATGGAAAACTCTTCCTTCCATATAGGCCCTTCCTTAACACCCCTATCATCCTTTCACTGCTTGAACTAAGTATGAGCTACTCTCTGCAACAAATAAGTAGCTAACTCAGCACTCTTACTCGAGGTGACACCTATAATATCGACCATCTTCTTTATAATGTCTAGAAATACTTGTGGATCTTCCTCGGACTTGGATCTAAAAAACACCAGCGGGTTCATCCAAGTAAAGTCTCAGAACCTAGCTGTGGTTGTATTCATCACTGGACTAGATGGGTAAATAGTTGGCTAATAATTTTGAGCAACTATAAAATAGGCCAAAGTGGTAAAAGTGGGCATGAATTTAGAGTGGGAAATATATTCATTCAGGGGATCTTCCTGAACAGGTGGTGCGGGATGATCTCCATCCCTTCTCTCATTATTTTTTTGCTAGGTATTTTCTATAAATAGAGGAGGAATGAGTTATAAAGTAGATTCGATAGTGCTTATTCTATTATGCATTACATGAATACTAAAAGAAGGAAAACTTTTCTAAAATATCTTGTAGCCTTTTGCCCATAAGTTTGGTGTGCTTCACACCCATGCACAAAACTCTACTCAACATTTCTTTTAGACACCCTAGGAAACATTAAAACCTTAGCCTCTGATCATAAGAGTCTACAATATGTCTTCACTCAGAAGAAGCTTAATCTTAGGTAGAAGAGATAGATTGAGCTACTCAAGAACTATGATATGAGTCTTCACTACCATCCAGGTAAAGCTAATGTGGTTGTTGATTCTTTTAGTAGGTTATCCTTAGGGAGTTTAGCTCATGAGGAGGAATGAAAATGAGAAATAGTTAAGGATATTCACCGCTTGGCTAATCTTAGAGTTTGCCTCTTGGACTCCAAAGATAGTGGAGTAATGGTTCAAGAAGTGGTTTGATCGTCTCTTCATATGGAAATCAAGGAGAAACAAGTGCTAGATCCTATCTTGATAAAAATCAAGAGTGATATTGGTAGGAAAAAGGTCATGGTGTTTTATATCAGTAGTGATGGTACTTTATGGTACTAAGAAAGGTTATGGTTTTTTTATGTTGACGGGTTGCAACAAAGAGTTTTGTCTAAGGAATATAAGTAGCGCTATGTTGGCCATTCTGTCTTGACTAATGCGTATCATGATATCAAGGAGATATATTGGTGGAATGGCATAAAGAAGGATATGGCTGATTTTGTGTCCAAGTGTATGGTATGTCACCAGGTTAAGGTTGAGCAAATGAGGCCAGGAGGGTTGTATCAAGAAATTGATTTTCCCGAATAGAAATAGGAAGTAATCAATATGGACTTTGTTACCGGTATTTCTCGATCTCATAACTAATATGATTCAATTTAGGTCATCATGGCTAGGGTGAATAAGTCTGCACATTTTTTATCAGTGCAGAGTACCTTCTCAGTAGAGGATTATGCGAAGCTATATCTTCAATAGATTGTGAAGCTGCATGGGGTGTTAGTTTTGATTATTTCTAATTATGGCATGCAGATCACATCTCACTTCTGGCAATCTTTTTTAAGAGGGTTAAGGAATAAGCTGAGTTTGACTACTGCTTTCCATCCACAAATAGATGGGCAAGCAGAGAGAACTATTCAGAAATTAGAGGATATGCTTCAGGCTTGTGTGATTGATTATGGTGACAATTGGGTTAAGCATCTACCTTTGGTGGAGTTTTCTTACAACAATAGCTATTATCTAGTATTAGTTTGGTCCCTTTTGAGGCATTGTATGGTAGGAGGTGTAGATCTCCTATTGGTTTGTTTGAGCTTGGTGAGGCGGACATGTTTGGTCGCAACTTGGTTTTCCAAGCTATAAAGAAGGTAAAGGTGATTTGGGATAGTCTTAAGAATGCCCAAAGTAGCCAAAAATCCTATGCAGATGTTGGGTGTAGAGGCTTTCGGTTTGAGGTTGGGGATAAGGTCTTCCACAAGGTATCTCCCATGAAGGGATTGATGTGGTTTGGCAAGAATGAAAAGCTCAGTCTCCTGTATGTTGGTCCTTAGGATATTCTTTGGAGAGTTAGTAATGTGGCTTATGAGCTGGAGTTGCCTTCTATCTTTAGCTTGGTTTATCTAGTCTTTCACATTTTGACGTTTACGAAGTGAACTGGTGATCCTTCTTTGGTTATTCCTTTGGAATGATTGGGTCTCACAGATTCTCTGTCTTATGAGGACATCCCGATTAAGATCTTGGATAGGCAAGTTCATTGGTTGTGAACAAAGGATATGGCTTCTATTAAGTTCTGTGGTAGAGCCATAAGATGGAAGAACCTATATGGGAAGCAAAGTAGGACATGAAGTCTAAGTATCCACATCTATTTCTGCTCTTGGAATTTATGCGGAAGGTATGTGTCTTTAACACATATTTATGTTCTGAGTTTCTTAAAGGAAAGATTAATATCTTTGCCTCTTTGATTTCAAACTTTGTTAAAGATTAGGAATATATTTGACAATGCAAATGACTCATGCATATAGTTACCCCTACCTTGTCTGTCATTTGGGGGCGAATGTTCCTAGTGCGAGAGACTAACACCCTGGGTTTAGACCCTTAGAAAATTTCCTAAAATTTATATCTTTGAACCTAATATGACTCATGGGTACGAGTCATATATTGGGGTACAAATGGTAAGGTCAAGTTGTATGCTGACCAGTGTTGGTTGGTGGGATACATTTTGGTTACTAGAATGGATACGACTTAGGGGTATGAGTCGTATTAGTGGGTAAGGATCATTTGGTTTCTTAACTTAATCTTAGACTTGGTTACTTAGGTTGGATTTGAGTATGAGTGGATCACTATGAGCCGTAAGCTAGGGTACGAATTGTACCCAGGACTCGTATGGTGGACAGTGTCTAAATCATTCTTGGGATTAAATCTACTAGGGGTACGAGTTAAGGGTATGAATCGTATATTGTCAATACGAATTGGGTCGGATGGGTCATACACTGGATAGTGTTGGATGTTAAGGTTAAGTCCAGGATACAAATGGAGGGTACTAATTGTGAGGTCCAGTTGTACCCCTGGCATGGGATTTTGTGCAACTTAAGTAGGGGTATTTTGGATATTTCCTCTCTTATCCTAATAAGATCCCATGATGTTGGGTGTATATTTGCATTCTAGCGTTACTATCAAGCCTTTTTAGCCTTGTTTTAAGGATGATTTTAATGCTATATGTGTTTATAATGATATAATTGAGAATTTATGTGTCCAAGTATGTGTTTACAATGTTTAATGGTGTTTTCACGTGAGTTTTGGTTCAATTTGAGTCTTTAGAGTTCAATCGAGAAAACTAGTATGACTAACTTGAGCTAGGTATTCGTCTAGTATTTTGTGTTGGGTTTTGATGTGATTTAATGAGTTCCAAAGGTTGTTATTATGTATTTATATGTTAAACAACTTGTTAATAATGTTCAAGGTTCAATTGGTTAAAGCCAAAGGTTAATATAGTGAGTTAAAGATTAAATTGAATTTAACCTATGCTTAGCTCGTGTTTTAGATTCACCATCTTGGATATTATGTTGTTTTGATCTCTAAATTGTTTTTATAATTCTATAGGATGCATTTTTAATAGATTATGATGATATATGAAGGATATACAAGCTTCAAATCAAGTTGAAACAACTCAAAAATGCTTGGAATGGATAACGGAAGCACAATACACAACTTCAACTCGATTTGGACACCTGAAATGTCTTGGATGAGTGAGGGTACATGGAAAGGCTTATTGCAACAAGCGACACACCAATGTATTCAGAAGGGGACCGAAATGGTAACCCACCGCTCAACGGTGATAGGTAAAATTGTAATTGTCCAAAAATAGTAGCTCAACGCAATTAGACCACTCAGTGGTGTAATAGCGGTGAGCACAATACCGCTCAACGGTGAGCACAAAATTAGGTTAATTTTGCCTTGCTGAAGAATAATAACGTGGAAACCCAATTCAAGTCAGTTTATGACTTGTGTACTATAAATATAACGTCTTAAAACACTTTTTGGGACATCATGGAACCCCTAGATCGGCTGGAACAACATTGAAGGCTACCACAACGTCTTTTTAGGTTTTTATATCTTTAATTTAGCTCTATTTATGGCTTTAATCATTCATACAATTATTTGAATGTTGATTATGACTATGAGTTGCTAAAAACCCTCTTTCCGGGGTTAAAGCCAAGAACATGAGTATTATTATTTTGAATTAAGTTTGTTTGATTTACTTACCATTATTGATTATTCTTTTATTCTTGTTATAACTATTTTAAGGATTTGCAACCCTTAAAATACAGTAATTGTCTACTTTTTGATCTCGGGAGAGGCAATAGGTAGATAGAACATGGGAATAAAAAAAGTATGGTTTGTATTTCTTTACGAAATAAGGAATTCAAATTAGTATCTAGGACAGGGATGCACTTAGATGCCTTACTTGATTCAAACGTAGGATGATAAATTTAATGAACTCAAGTGGACCATTACATCCCCGCTCAACGATGTAGTTGTAAGGTTCAACTTAGGTGAAGGATTAGAGGTTGGGAAACATAATCATGCAAATAACCCTACGAATCAACCAAGAAGATAAGCAAGTTAACAAGTGAAGTTCAATAACATAGTATGATTGTTCGAATGTTCTTTAACCCTGGGTTTTCTCCTATTTATTTTTTAAGGTCTTTACTTAACACATTGTTTGCTTTTCTCGAGTTATAAATTACAAACTCTCTTTTCGGTTACGCTTGCATCAACTAAATCAAAATTGTGAACTAAAATAGAATTTTTTTTGAATCAAGTCTCTATGGGATCGATACTTGGATTCTTCAAGGCCACTTTACTACTTGATAAGACCATGTACAATTACGTGTGAGCTGTCAAGTTTTTTGTGCCATTGCTGGACTTGAAATTTAGTAACTATTTATTTTAGTTTTACTTTTAGATTTATTTGGTGTTTTTACGCTTGGTCTTGGTTTTGTGAATGGATGAAACAATTCTTAAGGTTAGTAAGCTGGCAAGGGATAGGGATTTTGTTGAACTAAGTCTCAAACCCGAACAACACTTCTATCAATGCCGGAGATACGCAATCCATCTCCCGTAATTTCCAAAAATAGAAGAAGACCAAGATATTCCTGCTATAATGGCTACAGAACAACAAGCACGCAGGACTGTTAGGGAAGTGGCAGTCCCACTTCTGATAACTTGACTTCCCCAGTTCAAACACCGGATGCTGACGGGAATTTTTAGTTAAAATACAACATGGTGAAACTTCTCAGTAGAAGTAGACAGTTTGTAGGGCTTTCACACGAGGATCCATAAGTCCACTTGCAGAATTTTATTGAGCTTACTGACATATTCATTTTGACTGGGGTGAATACAGATTATGTGAGGCTGACACATTTTTACTAACCACTGTTGGGGGAATAAAAAAGGAGGTTGAATACGGAGTCAGCTAATTTGATCACATCATAGGATGGTTTAGCCTGAAAGTTCCACATCAGATTCTTTCTATCAGGTAAGACTGTGAGACTTCACAGTGAGATAGTAAGATTTAAACAGAAACCTAATGAAAATCTATATCATTCTTAGGAATTCTTTAAGGTACATTTTCTGGACTGTCCACATCACCTACAGTACAGTGAGGTACTTGTTCATACTTTTGTAGAAGCACTTGATCACAATACAAAGATTTTGTTAGATTTAGTCGCAGGTGGTCAAGTGCAAGAATTGAATTATGATGAGCTATACACATTATTGAACTGCATAGCATAAGGAAATCCAGAGTGGCATTCAGATTCTAAAAATGCCACAAAAATAATTGTGGGTGTATTATAGGTGGACCAATTCACAACCTTATCAACTCAGGTTTCTGCATTAGAAAATTTGATGAACACTCAGTTCAACAACATAAAACTGGGAGCAGTAAAACCTGCAACCACAGTTAATACCATCTAATAAGTTGTAGGTTGGTGTGAAGTGTGCGGTGATATTGGTCACTTAGTGGCTATGTGCGCTTCAAATCTAAAATCGGTGATGTATATGGGAAGTGCTCAAAGGCCAAATTATGGTAATGCCTACAGCATGAAGTGGAAGACTCAGCCTTAGAATGCACAATAATAATTAATTTAGGAAAAAGGGAATCAGTCAACTAGCAACATAAAAGAGATATTGAAGCAACTTTTAGCTAATCAAGCATAGTTGACTGTGGACATCAAACATTCAAAAGTGGCCTAGAGAAACTTAGAGTTGCATATTGGGAAGTTGTAATAGGCATTGAATACTAGACCTCAAGGTGGTCTGCCAACAGATACAAAAAACCCAAAACATGTTATGGCAATTACTTTGAAGAGTAGTAAAGAGCTTCAAGGAGAACCTCCAAAGAAAACTATAGAGGTAGATGCTGATGTGGTGAATGAATAGGTAAATGAAGAAGTTGCTAAAAATTAAAGAAGTCTGAGTACTTGAAAAAAGTTACCGCAAAGGAAGTGAAGAAGACGCCGCCACTACCTTTCCTTTAAAGAAAAATTAAAGAGAAGGAGGATACAATGTTTAAGAAGTTCTTTGACATATTTAGAGAGCTTCACATTAACTTACCTTTGCTAGATATTTTGTAGGGAATGTGATACACCCAAATTACAACTCTCGTTAGAAAGTGTAAGCAATCGCTGTCAAATATAGAACCCAATTGGGTTGGGTGTCGAATCCCATAGGGAATACTAAGATCACTAAGTATTGCAATTATTATTAGACTGTTGGTCGAAGGTTCCAAGATAAGGGGGGTTTCAGTTTAGGTGCACAATATTATTATCAGTGTAACGATGAGATGATATGTGTAATAATATTTGATCACAGAGAATGACAAGTTAGGGTTATGTCCACCTTGTAGCTTCTACTTCTCTATTAACTATGAGTAATACGGATTTTATACATGCATGCACTTATAGAGAGACGTATTCTAATTCTAAATCCAAATGTTTTTCAACCATTAAGGATTTATTCACCTTAGTTCTTTCGAATCCAAAGTGTGCAACAAATTGTACGAACTCTCCAAGAAGTTAATCCTGCTAGGGCATTAACGTGTAAAATAGAGGTTGGAAACCCTATTTTCTCGTCATACTCTCTTTTCCAAAAAATAACTTTTCTATCGAACAAGTTATTGCTATAATGGTGCGTTCCCTATGTTTGCAACCATGAGAATTCAATCAAAATGAAGAGAGTAATGATATAAGTGGCGTGACACATCATAAATTCAAAAACCCATAGCAATAGAGAGTATACTACAAGGTTTCCATAACCCTAACAATTAAGCTTAGCTACTCATGAATAAAACAGAAGTCAACATAGAAATATTCATCATACCAAAACTTAGAGTGATCTTGGTGATGAAGATGACTAGCGAAATTAAGAGAGAAACACGTTTCTTTGTGTCTGTCCTCAAGATACACTGCTATTCTTGTTTTTAAAATAATACAGACATGAATAATGTGAATAGTTCCCTAAAAATTCAGCAATCATGTTTTTAATAACATCCTTCTCTAATCAATTGCTACCGCATCCTTAACTATTTAAAAATATTGAGTTTGCCTGAGAAAAAGTTCCCATGCGTCACATTCAGTCCAAGAGCTGCTTTCCTTTTTATGTGAAGTTTTCCTTTGCTGTCCACAGGTCCCCAAAGTGCTGAAATCTTCCTCATTAGTACCTGAAAAAGCATGCTAATCACATAGGTCAGCTCACTTAACTAAAAATAGACTAAAAGTGCAAGAATTATGTATTTTATCCTCAAAACTTAGCTAAAACATGGGTAAGTTATGGTGCTTAGATGTATAAATACGCCCAACATCACCACCCCACACTTAAAGCTTTGGTTGTCCTCGAACAAAATTGTACATCCATGTGAATACCTAACTAAAATTCACAAGAGCAACACAAAATTTTCAATAAGACATACACTGCAATTATTAACAAAGAGTAGATTTCTTGATCATTACTAGAAACAACTCACCCTCCAACATAGACTCATTAAGTTGGTTAATTCGTATTCACAAGTTAAGCCAAAAAAATCATATAAAACTACCCAACAATCATCAACCATGTGCGCTCACGCAAAATGTTACCCATAATCACTCATAGTTTTGCATTTTTCAGACATATGGGTATAAGAACTTGCTTCCTCTCACTCGCACAAAGAATTCTTAGATTACAACTGATGACCATATGCTTGCCCTTAGTGTAATGCTCCACTAATATAAGAATGCTAAGGTTAGGATCAAATAGGTCTTTACGGGTTATAAAGTAGGCTAAAGGGACGGGTAGGACTATTTTGGCCAGAAATGGTGACTATGCTCCCTAAGCGCTTTAATACACTACCTTATGCCATTTACACTAACTTTTAACAACCACTCTCCCTTCCTTTCATCTACCAACCCCCTTTCACCCATTTTGTTACTCAAATCAAAAATACTATGATAGGAATATACAACTCTTTTTTTTTTAGCATCCCTATGATAGCCACCCTCGATCACAATATTTTCATGTACCGATAACTAAAATTTGGGGCATCACTTTCACCATTTTTCTCTTATTTTTCCACACTCTTTACTCAACTTGATTCTACAATTTAAAGCACTTAGGAGCTTTTGGATCAAATTATGATCTTTTTAATAAAATGGATTAGGCTACATATGGGGTTGCCAAAGAAAATAGCTAAAGGCTCAATGGGTGTTCACTAGGACAATGTACAAAGGTAGGTAAAAAGAAGATAAAAAATCAGGGCTGACAAAGAAATTCCTAAATCATCTCCTAAACTCACAATCTTTATTTTGCTTCACACACACACTAGGCAAGTTCTAGCATCAGCCGCAACAAAGAATATACAATAACCTTACACACACATTACACATGGTCAACTTAATTGGGAGAATTATAGATTCTTGACCCAACAGATAAATGAATTAAACCACAAACCATTATCACAACATGAGTTACAACTTAGAGCCTAAATGTTTCAATAGTAGTGATTCAACACAAACTCCTGTGATAATGCCATGCCATCTATAAGAACAATTTCATGCAAAAATCTTACTAATTTCAACTAACTAACTACGACTAAATCAAATGACTATAGAATAGATGCGGGAAAGCAGTACACAGCGCAACACCCCACACTAAGAAGGAACACACTGGCCTTAATGTAAATAAATAAGCAAAAACCTGGTTAGTCAGACTCCTCCTCGACATCCGGGGTCATACCCCCTGCGTCAGAATCATCATTAGAGTCTTCATCATCAGAGTTGTCCTCCACATCAGAGTCTAGCAGCTGGTGATCATCGTCTGTCGGCACATCATCATCTAGAGGTTCTTCAAAATTTACCCCTACTCCACACATGGCCCAAGCATGCTCATTAAGCGGGTAGTCATAGTCCAACTGCCGAAGATCTGCATCAATCGGTACATGACCCCCATTCATCATAGTAAACCTAGTCATGCCATACAGATGGTGAAAAAAACTCTTATCTCGAGCATGTCTATCAACAGTGGTAAGGTTGACGCCTTGACTAGTTTCTGGATCTTTGATTTTCGTGAGTTCTACCTTCTTCGGGTTATGTGGCAACTTATGGTCTGTTGGCTCCTCCTCAATGTGCTCTTTTCTTAAAATTGCAGTCAACAAGTTGCCGAAGCTGAAATGAGACCTTTTGTGCACCCTTGCTTTTCACATCGACGTTCGTATAACTGCACCAATGTTGATGGGAACATTCATCATGAGAGCATATACCAAGCAGACTCGATCACGCGTGACCTTAGTGTATTGTGTCCCAGGAATCAAGCAGGAATTGACTATTCTTACCCATATGCTTGTTTGAACAGAGAAGCTCGCATATGGTTAAGAATAG
>NW_025859147.1:23522-57554 GCF_002878395.1 Capsicum annuum
CGATCACGCGTGACCTTAGTGTATTGTGTCCCAGGAATCAAGCAGGAATTGACTATTCTTAACCATATGCGAGCTTCTCTGTTCAAACAAGCATATGGGTAAGTATTGTAATGACCATTATCTTTGTGACAAGTCCACCGGGTCATGGACCTTGATCAACACAACATATGTCTGATGGCTCTATAGGGAGGTCTGTTGTAGAGCTCCTTGAGTGGTGATTGATCCACACTTGGAGTACCCAGGAAGGAGTTGAAGAAATCAGCGTTCATTTGCAAGACTTGCCCCCGAATCTTTACTTTATTTCCCGTAGTACTTGGGGACCAGTTGGCATAAAACTCTTGAGTCAAATCAAGATTACATTCGCCCATGTCTCGGAAGATAAAGTCAAGATTTAGTGCCATAATCTTCGCCAAAATGTGAGGGTAGTTCTTTGCTAAGCTTTCCTTCTGCATCAACTCTACATGGACATATTTCTTCACTTTATTGTTTCTATACCATTCCTTCCCTTCCTCCTCCAGAACCCACTTGATCCCAAAAGTGTGTCGAGGCACTTAAAGAGAGGAGGAATCAGCCTGGTTCTTTCTTGACCTTTTCTAACCTTTTTGTGAAGTAGATGCTTTCTCCTTTCCATGTCGTCCTTTCAGAGCCATGTTACCTGAGATCACAATAGAGTCATGTTAGTTTCATTTTGTAAAATTCACTATAATCGAAAAAGAAAATAGTGATGGCACCACCCCACACTTAATTTGTTTGCACAAACTAATTGAGTGAGTGATGTCAATTACTCAGACTTCATCGACATACATTTAGGTGGTATGTGCCAACAACATTATTAGCGCAGTCACACTTTCAACCCTTCACTTTACATAACAATTTCTCTGTTTGATATAGAGAAGCAACACACAATGGTCGTGGAATCTTGACTATCATTGCCAACTTTATTTCATTGGAGCAATGCAATCTTTGAGCAAGACTACCACATAGAAATATTATCATGCTGTAGCATAGAAACAATTACACAATCTTATGCTTTTGGTTAACCATGACCATTACATCGATGAATGAGTCGCTCACATAGTCAAGCTTACAACTCCCAAAATTATGCATTAACTTCAAAATTTCAAGTCCATAATAAATGAAAAAATTATGACAGTGAATACCAATCAATACATGCCGGAGTAAAATCAAGAATACCCACAAGAATCCTTTCACTCGATGAGATGTATTTTTCAAAAATCATAACAAACTAACCATACTCTTATCACCAAGCACTACTACAAAATCTAGTTAACCATTACAAGCATAGCACTGAAACAACTACGGAACATGAAAGAACAACTTACTTGGTGATTAATTCATGATGAATCGGGAAGGTGAGTCTGCAGGATTAGATGAGAAAAGAGAAAATCTTGGAGAGGGCAATGTTGCTTGGGCGGCGCCTAGTTTTAACATAATTTGAGTGTTGTTTAAGGGTAGAGGATATATTTAAAAGATGAGACATGGGTCGGTTTGGTCCATCGACAAACGGGTTAGTATGCAAAATTCACGTTGATAGGTGGTGCTTATAGCATCGCCTAAGCATAAGTAGGCGGCGCCTAACCTATTGCCTATTTTGGCATAGGCGGTGCCTAGCCTATCGCCTATGTGAGGCAGAGAGCATAGGCAATGGCATAGGCGGCGCCTAGCGTATCACCCATGTTGTCATAGGCGGCGCCTAGCCTATCGCCCATATTGGCATAGGCGGCGCCTAGCCTATAGCCTATGTTGGCATGGGCGGCGCCTAGCCTATTGCCTATGTGAGGCAGTGAGCATAGGCAATGGCATAAGCGGCGCCTAGATTATTGCCTATGTTGGCATAGGCGGCGCCTAACTTATTGCCTATGTAAGGCAGTGAGCATAGGCAATGGCATAGGCGGCGTCTAGCCTATCGCCCATGTTGGCATAGGCGGCGCCTAGCCTATTGCCTACTTGAGATCATTCCTAGACTTACCACCACCATTTACATGGCTTACTTTAAAATCAAAATTTGGGGATAATCTCCTCCTTTGTACTTCATGCACCTAGACTTAATCAAAAACAACAAAAATGATTAGAAGGATGGGTTGCCACCCACCAAGCGCCTTAGTTTTGGTCGTGGCGCGACTCTTCTTTTTGAATTTTTATTTATCAAAGACAAACTCCTAGTAAAAAAAATGATTAAAATGATGGGTTGCCTCCCATGTAGCGCTTGATTTATTATCGCGGCACGACATAGTTATCTCGATTACTTAGACTTCATCAAGATATATGGTGGCTATACATTTTATCGAGTCGGTTGGACCGATATATAGCTTTACTCTTTGGCCATTCACCTTAAAGACACTACCATCATCGTTTTCTAAATCCACTACTCCAGATGAGTAAACTTGGCTGATTCTGAATGGACCAGACCATTTAGACAACTTACCTGGAAACAACTTCAGTCTGGAGTTGAAAAGGAGTACCAAATCGCCTTTCTGAAAGTTTCTTTGGATAATCCTCTGATCATGGTACTTTTTCATCCTTTCTTTGTAATGATCTGCTCTTTCATATGCATTTAGATGGAATTCATCCATCTCGTTCAGCTGCCCCAATCTCATATTTATAACATCATCCCAGTTCAGATTAAGCTGCTTCAGTGCCCACATTGCTTTATGTTCTAGCTCAATTGGCAAGTGACAAGCCTTTCCATAAACTAGTTGGTATGGTGACATGCCAATTGGTGTCTTAAATGCGGTCCTATATATCCATAAGGCATCATCCAGCTTGCTGGACCAATCTTTCCTGCTGGCATTCACAGTCTTAGCAAGGATCAACTTGATTTCCTGATTTGAAACCTCTACCTGCCCACTAGTTTGTGGGTGGTACGGTGTAGCTACCTTATGTTGCTTAACCCCATACTTTGCCAATACGGCTCTGAATAGCTTGTTGCAAAAACATGATCCTCTATCGCTTATAATAGTATGGGGTACCCCAAAACGAGAGAAGATATTTCTCTTTAAGAACGCCACAACACTTTTACCTTCATTATCAGCTAGCGCGACTGCTTCAACCTATTTGGATACATAATCCACAGCAACTAAGATATATTTCATCCTAAATGAGCTCACAAATGGGCCCATAAAATCAATACCCCAGACATCGAATAACTCTACTTCAAGCATTTTGGACATGGGCATCTCATGGTGCTTTGAGATAGAACCTTGCCGCTGACACTGATCATATCTTCTTATAAAATCATAGGCATCCTTGAATAATGAAGGCCAATAGTAGCCACTTTCTAGTACTTTCTTGGCCGTCCGATCACCTGCATGGTGACCTCCAACTTGAGAAGCATGGCTGGCTTCCAGTATGCTAGCTACCTCTACATCTGGGATGCACCGCCTAATAATACCATCAGCACATCATCGAAAAAGATAAGGCTCATCCCAGAAGTAATATTTTATATCATGCATGAACTTTTTCTTTTGATGAAAGGAGAGATTCTCAAGAATCACTTCGCTTACCACGTAGTTAGCAAAATCTGCATACCACGGTAAGTTTTCCACCATAGTTGCTAGAATCTCTTCATCGGGGAATGCATCATCAATATCAAGGTTGGTCTGCACTGTGTGCTCACTCTCAAGTCTAGATAGATGATCATCTACTTGGTTTTCACAACCTTTTCTATCCTTTACCTCGAAATTGAATTCTTGAAGCAGTAGCACCCACCTAATTAGCCTTTGCTTGGCATCCTTCTTTGCCATTAGATATCTTAGAGCCGCATGATCTGTATGAACCACTACCTTGGTTCCCAACAAGTAAGCACAGAACTTTTTGAAAGCATAAAAATCCGTAAGAAGCTCTTGTTTAGTGACGGTATAGTTTTTCTGTGCTCTATTCAAGGCCTTGATCGCGTAGTAGATTGGATAAAATAACCTTTCTCTTTTCTGACCAAGTACAGCACCCAAGGCTACACCACTTACATCACACATAACTTCAAAAGGTAGAGACCAATCGGGTGCTACAATAATAGGGGCTTCAACTAGCTTTCCTTTGAGGAATTCAAATGCCTTCAAGAAATATTCACCAAAGTAAAACCTTGCCTCCTTCTTCAAAAGTTTGCATAATGGGTTTGCAATCTTAGAGAAGTCTTTAATAAACCTCCGATAAAATCCAACATGACCGAGAAAACTACGAACCCCCTTTACAGAAATTGGAGGTGGTAGTCTCTCGATAATTTCAATCTTGGCTCGATCAACTTCAATTCCCTTTTTAGAGACCTTATGCTCGATAAAAATTCCTTCCTTGACCATAAAATGACATTTCTCCCAATTTAGCACTAGATTAAATTCCACACATCATTGCAAAGCCATACTCAGATTTGCCAAGCATGACTCAAATGAACCACCTACAACCAAAAAGTCATCCATAAATACCTCCAAGGTGTCTTCAACCATATTAGAGAAAATGGACATCATACACCGCTGAAAAGTGGCAGGTGCATTACATAGCCCAAATGGCATTCATTTGACTGCAAAAGTACCATATGGGCATGTAAAAGTGGTCTTCTCCTGATCTTCAGGAGTAATGCAAATCTGATTATATCCTGAATAACCATCCAAGAAACAGAACCATCCCTTTCCTGCCAATCGATCAAGCATTTGATCCATGAATGGCATTGGGAAGTGGTTCTTTAACGTCTATGAATTTAGCTTTCGGTAATCCATGCACGCCCTCTACCCTGTGACAGGCCTAAGTGGAATGAGCTCATTCTTCTTATTTGTTACTACTGTCATGCCCCCTTTCTTGGGCACACATTGTACAGGACTCACCCATTTACTGTCTAAGATTAGATACATCACCCCTGCATCTAACTACTTTATGATTTCTTTCTTCACCACCTCTTGCATAGGTGGATTCAAATGACGCTGATGCTCAGTAGTGGATACGCAATCTTCCTTGATCTGAATCTTATGCATATATATGCCAGGAGGGATACCAATTATATTAGCAATAGTCCAACCAATATCTCTTTTGTACCTCTTTAGAACAGAGATGAGAGCCTCTACCTGTTGTTCACCTAAATCAGTAGCAATAATAACCGGCAGTGTATATCCACTACCCAAGAATGCATACCTTAGATGACTGGGTAGCTCTTTCAATTCTAGCACTGGTGGCTCTTCAATGGATGGCTTCACCAGTGGTAAAAGTCGATTCTTAAGGTCAAAGTCCAGCTTCTTGGGGGCATATGAATACAACCCCATTCCTGTCAGATCATAGATAGTATCTTCGTACTCTTCAACACCCTCACGCTCAAAGTTCAAAAGCACAGTAGCTATTGGATCAATAGTAAGCTGCTTCTCTAAAGGTAATTCCTTCTCATTCTCATAATAAACATCAGCTATAGAGAACAGATTCATATCTTTGGGCTGCTTCATTGATTTGCATACATCAAAACGTACCACTTTGTCATTTATCCGAAATAAAAGCTCATTTGCTCGTAAATCAATAAGCACACCTCCTATTATGAGGAAAGGTCGACCCAAGATTATTGGAACCTCAAAATCCACCTCGTAATCTAAAATAACAAAGTCTGTAGGAAAAATGAAGGTAGAAACCTTCACTAATACATCATATAAGATACCAACAGGTTATTTTACCGACCTATCTGCCATTACAAGCCGCATGTTGGTTGGTGTAGGATCCCCCAACCCCAACTGTCTATAAATGGCTAGTGGCATCAAATTAATACTAGCCCCCAAATCGCATAACGCGTTAGCAAAATCTAAAGATCCAACCATGCAAGGAATAGTGAAAGCACCCAGATCTTTCTTCTTTTGTACTAAAGACCTTATGGTAATTGCACTTTAATGATGAAAATTATCTGCCAGTTCATAGCTCACTGCCCTTTTCTTTGTCAAAAGGTCCTTCATGAATTTGGCATACCCTGGCATTTGCTCCAGTTCCTCCACCAAAGGCACATTAATAGTCAACTACTTCAGCATGGTCATGAATTTACTGAACCTGGTGTCATTAGACTTCTTCTTCAGTCTCTAAGGAAAAGGTGGTGGTGGATTTGGAAGATTTTTCTCCACCACTTCCTTTTTATTGTGCTTCCCATTATCAATCTTTTCAGACTGCTGGCATCTAGGTGTAGTATCATGAACGTTCTCATCCTGATCTTCAACTTCTATAGAATTATCACAATATGCTTCAATAACATTCTCCTCTATACTATCAACAACTGGCTTGCCCTTGGATGGATTTTACAACACTTTACCACTCCTGGTTGTAATAGCCAAACATGATCCATCTTTTGTTAGATTTTGGACAGTGTCACTCGGTAAAGTGCTAGCTTTTCTTTGATTGAATGCTGCTGATAGTTGACTCATTTGTTGTTCCAGCTGTTTTATTGAACTGGAATGCAAGTCAACCAATTGATTTATTAAGGACAAATCATTTTTTACCTCAGTTACTCCCGTGTTAGTTGCCTCCACTCCTTTTAACAGCTTAGCCATCATGTCCTCCATGGACATCTTCCCAGAGCTAGGTGCAGCAGCTTCACAATTTCTAGGAGGGATATATAAACCACTCCTGTCATTCTTATTCTTCCAATTCCCTTGGTCTCAGTCCTTGTATTTGGATTTTTCATAATAGTTTCAACCTTGGTTTCCTTGGACATTACCTCAGAAACCCCCCTGATTATTCAAATAATTTACTTTCTCCTCAGAATTGGAGTCATCTCTTCCCTGTGATACAACAGCTTTGACCTTTTCTATCCTCCCTGATAATAAATGCTTCATAAGAAGGTCCATCTGCATTTTCATGTGAGCCATATCCTAGTCACGTTCTTCTTCTCTTTGCCTCTGTTTTGCCATCATGCCACTAGATATAGTAGAGCTTGCTACCTCACAATCCTTGGTATGCCAAGCTCTACTATGCTTTGTCATACGATCCAGCATATCACATGCCTCAATAAAAGTAAGGTCCATGAATGACCCACCCGCAGCATTATCAACCACTGGCTTAGTCACCTAGTTCAAAGCCCTATATAATATTTCCATTAAGTGGACATTGGTCATCTTATGATTTGGGCACCGCATAAGCTTCTTCTTGAACCTCTCCCATGTCTCATGGAGAGCTTCAGTTGGAAGCTGTCTGAAATTGCTTATCTCATCTCTTAATTGTGCTCTCTTAGATGGTGGAAAGAATCTTTCTAGGAAAGCTTCTTTCAGTTGCCTCCAATTAGTAATAGAGTCAGGAGTTAGCCCGTTTAACCATAGAGTTGCCTCTCCAGATAGAGACAATGGAAATAAGCACATCCGGATCGCATTCTGTCCAACCCCTGGATTGTCAAACGATTTGCATGTTTAGATAAAATTAATCAGATACATATTCGGATTGTCGCCTGCAAGTCTACCAAATAACCCTTTGAGTTGCAATAGCTGGATCATGGTGCTAGTGATATTAAACTTGGCTTCAGGTGCCAAGGGCAGAGGAATAATAGACCCTGTGGCACCAGCCACATCCAAGTCATCATCATCATCATCAAAAGAAACTTGCACAGCTCAGCGTTCAGGTCTCATCCTAGCTTGACGATCTCTGTTGACATTCCTGTTTACTGGTGCAGCCACATTATCTGCACATCTTGGATTCAATAACTCATCATCACCCAAGTCCTCATCATCAAGATTTGGGACCCGACCTGGGTTATCAGCATTCTGTTGATTTACTTGCACAGCTGCCAATGTAGCTAATCTAGCCTGCTCCTATTGTGTAGCTATCCTTTCAAGGTCTCGCTGCGCATCCATTCTGCCAATAATATATGGTTTAGGATTTATAGGTAATAATGGCTGACCAGATATCCGTGTATTTGGCATGCAATCCACTAAACCTAAACAAAACAAAAACATTAAACAAAAAGTAAAATTTGAGAATCTTTGACCAAAGGGTCTATTAACTATCACAAACTTAGTTGACAACCGTATTCCCCAGCAACGGCGCCAAAATTTGATATGCCCAAATTACAACTCTCGTTAGAAAGTGTAAGCGGTCACTGTCAAATATAGAACCCAACTGGGTTGGGTGTCGAATCCCACAGGGAATACTAAGATCACTAAGTATTGCAATTATTATTAGACGGTTGGTCGAAGGTTCCAAGATAAGGGGGTTTCGGTTTAGATGCACAATACTATTATCAGTGTAACGATGAGATGATATGTATAATAATATTTGATCACAGAGAATGACAAGTTAGGGTTATATCCACCTTGTAGCTTCTACTTCTCTATTAACTACGAGTAATACGGATTTTATACATACATGCACTTATAGAGAGACGTATTCTAATTCTAAATCCAAATGTTTTTCAACCATTAAGGATTTATTCACCATAGTTCTTTCGAATCCAAAGTGTGCAACAAATTATACGAACTCTCCAAGAAGTTAATCCTGCTAGGGCATTAACATGTAAAATAGAGGTTGGAAATCCTATTTTCTCGTCACACTCTCTTTTCCAAATAGTAACTTTTCTATCAAACAAGTTATTACTATAATGGTGCATTCCCTAGGTTTGCAACCATGAGAATTCAATTAAAAAATGAATAGAGTAATGATATAAGTGGCGTGACACATCATAAATTCAAAAACCCATAGCAATAGAGAGTATACTACAAGGTTTCCATAACCCTAACAATTAAGCTTAGCTACTTATGAATAAAACAGAAATCAACATATAAATATTCATCATACCAAAACTTAGAGAGATCTTGGTGATGAAGATGACTAGCGAAATTAAGAGAGAAACACGTTTCTCTCTGTCTGTCCTCAAGCTACGCTGCTATTCTTGTTTTCAAAATAATACAGACGTGAATAATGTGTATAATTCCCTAAAAATTCAGCAATCATGCTTTTAATAACATCCTTCTCTAATAAATTGTTACTGCATCCTTAACTATTTAAAAATATTAAGTTTGACCGAGAAAAAGTTCTCATGCGTCACATTTAGTCCAAGAGCTACTTTCCTTTTTATGTGAAGTTTTTCTTTGCTGTCCACAGGTCCCCAAAGTGCTGAAATCTTCCTCATTAGTACCTGAAAAGCATGCTAATCACATAGGTCAGCTCACTTAACTAAAAATAGGCTAAAAGTGCAAGAATTATGTATTTTATCCTCAAAACTTAGCTAAAACATGGGTAATTTATGGTTCTTAGACGTATAAATATGCCCAATATTAGAATGCCCAAGTATGCAAAGTACTTATAGGATGTGGTTGCTAGTAAGGTGAAATGGCAGGATATGGAGGCAATAACACTCACCGAAGAGTGCAGTTTGGTAGTCACTCAAAGGATGCCGAAAAAGCTGAAGGACCCAGATAAGTTTACTCTTCCCATTTAGATTAGCAATAATGAGGTGGTGCAGACACTTAGTGATTTAGGGGCAAGTATCAACTTGATGCCCCTATCTTTATTCAACACGTTGGGTTTGGGGAAACCTAGATCGAGCTTTGTTCTACTGCAGCTGGCAAATCGGACCATAGCCCATCCCAAAGGAGTGATTAAGGATGTGCTTATCAAGGTTGGTAAATTTATTATTCATGCTGACTTTATTGTTCTTGATTTTGAGGTAGACGAATAGATGCCAATCATCTTAGGACGACCATTTTTAGCAACAAGCGGAGTAAAAATGAGATTGGAGGATGAAGAGGTGGTATTTAAATTATACAAACTGCTAAACATGCTATCCCACTATAAGGATTTATGCATTACTATTGTTGAAGAGGATAAGTGTGGGGTGGTTATCCTGCCAAAGGCCTCTTTTGAAACCCTTATTAAGCGACCCAAGCCTCAAATTCCACTGTTTTCCAACATGATAAAGGTTTAATCTAAGGGAAATATTGACCTTGAGAGTGAGAACTTAAGAGGTCAGAAATGAAAGAGAAAATGGCTCCCAAAGTGGAGTAAAAATCTGAAGGAATACGGTTGAGTTGAGTTGGGTCGTGCCGTGATACTAAATCAGGAACTGCTTGGGAGGAAACCCAAGTTAAGTAGGTATGTTTTATTTTTTAATTTTTTTAGTTTTTATTTCACGTAGTTTTTGTTCTTAATTGAGTCACAGGTTCATGTGAATTCTGAATACCGAAAACCAAAGCTAAGGAGCATTGGAAAAATTGAGTGTGGGATCCCGAGGATGACATTAATATAAAAAGATTCTACTAGCTACGACTAGATGCCTCAGGGAGTATTTTAATCTCTTACTTTTAAATTCTCTTTAGGGATAAAGTAGATTTTTATGTGTGGGGTGGGGGAAATCCAAATTTTGGGCTTAATTTAAAATTTTGTGTGTAAGATTTTCTTGATGGTACTAGTTTTGATTATATGGTGCAAGTGTTTTATTTGGAAAAAGTATGTTTAATGAGTGAATGGCTACTTTTGAGACTCTTAGGCTCATGTTTATGACTCTTGTTCTTGTGGCTTAAACTTGAATTCATGCTATTCTTGGTTAAGAGTCTATGATGATCCTATGTGAGTCAAGCATGTGCCATGTGCGTGTGAGGTATTTGTATATTCCTTGTTGCATATCATGTCTAGAACTTGCCCAGTGTGTTGGTAAAGTGAAATAAAGAATGTGGGTTTAGGAGATAATTTAGGTATTTCTTTGATAACCTAGTTTTATACCTTCTTTTTTACCTACCCTTGTGCATAATCCTAGTTAAACCCCATTGAGCCTTTAACCTATTTTCTTTGGTAGCCTTATATGTAGCCTAATCACCTATGTTAATGGACCTTAATTTGATCCAAAAAAGCTCCTAAGTATTTTAATTGTTGAATAATTGAGTAAGGAGTGTGAAATTTAAAAACTAGGAGAAAGGTGAAATTAATGCCCCAAGGTAATAGTTATTGGTGTTTATATTTGAAGTATGGTGGTTGGGAGTGATATAAATAGTGTTAGGAATATTCCCATGATTGAGAAAAATGAAAAAAAATTGATTCATATGGTAATAAACTATACGTCCACCATGTGTTTGTGAACATGCTTAAAAGAGATGGGGCAAAATAAAGGTGATGCATGATTGGAAAAGGTATAATTTGTTTGTTGGATATTGGGTTTAAATTTATAATGTAATGTATTACACTGCCTAGAGAGGTTAGCCATTATTCCTATATAGTTCCTATCCATTCTTTAGCCTTTATTATAACTCGAAAACACCTAATTGATCCTATGCTTTACATTCTAATATTAGTGGAGTATTACACTAAGGGAAATAATATGGTTCATTATGTTTAACTTGTGAATTTCTTGTGAGAGTGAGCCTAATTTGACTATTGTACCCATTATGTTATGTATTGCATTGTTGTGAGTAATTTTGAGTAACTCTCTTGGTTGTGAGGGCACATGTTTTGAGGAATGTGGGTGATTCATGTGATATCTTTGATTGATAAATATACGTGAGTTTGCCACTTGTGGAGTCAATTCTTGAGGCTATGATGTCTTGAAGTAGAATTCTTGAGCTTTCAATTGTATATAACATGCGTAGTGTAGAAACTTGCATTTCATGTAGTCATTGTAGTATTAGGTTGAGTGTCTTGTATTTATTTAAAGTGTGGAGTTTTTCCATATCATGGTGTTTATTATGAAGAGTTGTTCGAGGATGAACAAGTCTTTAAGTGTGGGGTGGTGATGTTCGGTGTATTTATGAATTCTAGCATTACTATCTAGCTTTTTTAGCCTTGTTTTAAGGATGATTCTTATGCTATATTTATTCATAATGATATAAATGAGCATTAATGTGTTCAATTATGTGTCTACAATGTTTAATGGTGTTTTCACATGAGTTTTGGTTCAATTTGAGCATTTAGAATTCAACCGAGAAAACTAGTGTGACTAGCTTGAGCTAGGTGTTCGTCTAGTCTCTTGTGTTGGGTTATAATGTGTTTTAATGAGTTAACAAGGTTGTTATTATGTATTTATATTATAAATAACTTAGTAAAAATGTTTAAGGGTCAATTTGATGAATCCAAGAGTTAAAACAATGTGCTAAAGATCAAATTGAATTTAGCCTATGCTTAGCTCGTGTTATGATTCACTGTCTTGGATGTTGTGTTGTTTTGAACTCTAGATTGTTTTTTTAATGCTATAGTATTCTTGGTGAATGGAGTATGATGATATATGAAGGATATAAAAGATTACAAACAAATGGAAACAACTCAAAAAGGTTTGGAATGTATCACAGAAGCACAATACACAACTCGGCTAAATTTGGACACCTGAAATGTCTAGGGCAAGTGAGGGTGCATGGAAAGGCTTATTGGTGCGAGCAACACACCAATGGATACAGAAGGGGACCAAAATGGTAACCCACTACCAAGTAGATATAGGTCAAATCATAATTGTCCAAAAATAATAGCTCAACCCGATTATACCATTCAATGGTGTTATAGCGGTGAGCACAATACCACTCAGTGGTGAGCACACAATTGGGATAATTCTGCCTTGCTGAATAACAATAACATGGAAATCCAGTCCAAGTTAGTTTATGACTTGTGTACTACAAATATAATATCTTAACGTTTTGCATCTTAGAACTCCTAGACCGATTGGAACAACATTGGCAGCTACCACAACTTCTTTTTAGGTTTTTATTTCTTTAAAATATCTTTATTTATGGTTTTAATCATTCATAAAATTATTTGGATGTTGATTATGATTATGAGTGGCTAAAAACCCTCTTTTCAGGGTTAAATCCAAGAACATGAGTACTATTTTTTTGAATTAAGTTCATTTGATTTGCTTATCATTATTGGTAGTTTGTTTATTCTTGTTATAAGTATTTTCATGATTCACGACCCTTAGAACACATCAATTCTCTACCTTTTGATCTCGGGAGAGGTAATAGAGAGATAAAACATAGGAATAAACAAAGTATGGTTTGTATTTCTTTATGAAAAGGAATTCAAATTAGTATCTAGGATAGAGATATACTTAGATGCCTTACTTGATTCAAACGTAGGAAGATATATTTAAAGAACTTAAGTAGACCATTACATCCCCGCTTAACTATGTAGTTGTAAGGGTTAACTTAGTTGAAGGATTAGAGCTTGGGAAACCATAATCATGAAATAAACCTTCGAATCAACAACGAAGATAAGCAAGTTAATAAATGAAGTTCAATAACATAGTATGATTATTCATAAGTGCTTTAACCCTGGGTTTTCTCCTATTGATTTTTTCAAGATCTTTACTTAACACTATGTTTTCTTTTCTTGAGTTATAAATTACAAACTTTCTTTTTGGTTATGCTTGCATTAACGAAATCAAAATTGTGAACTAAAATAGAATTATTGTTGAATCAAGTTTCAATAGGATCTATACTTGGTTTCTTGAAGGCCACTTTACTACTTGATAAGACCATGTACACTTGTGTGTGTTCTTGGGTGCTATCATACCATGACTTCTAACGTACTTGGGATGTTATTTACCCTATTATTCCATTCATTAACACTTAGAAACTCTTCTAAACACTCTATAATTCTCTCAAAAATCTTATGGGCAAGGAAAGATAGGGTTTCAACTAGAAGATTGATTTGGAGATTGTCTTGGTGATTTATTTTCCATTATCATCTTGGTTTAAGGCATGTTTTTTTCCTTTGTTGTAAATTCTATCTAAAAGCATGGTTTCATGAATGTTTTTGTGAATTCATTGATTGTATAACTTTGGTTTTTACAAATATGAATTTGAGATTTTGAAATTAAATGGTTGATTATGGTTTTCCCATAGTTTAATTATGCTTTATGTGAATTAATTGTGGTTTTTGATAGTTGGATTGCATGGGAATGGTTAAATGGTATTTGGAATTGGTTTTTGTTATATTATGCCCCTAATATGTTTACAAAAAATACCTATTATAATATTTTCATTCCATTGAGTAATTTTAGTGGAGGTCTTGCTTATTTTAAAATTTTGGTAAAGGAATTATGCATGGTTTAAATGGCTTGGAAAGGTAAATGGATAAATGGTTATGCTTGTGGGATACATAGAATCCCCCAAGTGGTTTGATATGGTTAATGTAAGGGCACTTAGCAGTCTCCTTAAACCTATATGTGGTTGACTATGGCTAGTACTTGCTAGTATGGTCGATATGATGATACCACCACTAAATGGACTTGGTTAATAAATTGTATATGGATTGATTGGTTTCTTAGTTATAGTTTTAAATGGGAAATAATTGTAAGATATGTAGCAAAGCCGTGGAAGGTGGAGATCCTGGGAGGACCAAAACTGGAAACTCATATTTGCTCGTGTGAGGTTGGTCTTGGTGACCTTGTGCATGATGTCACAATATATTTTAAGGGATGTACTAGTCATCCTAGGTTTTTTTCCCTAGTCGTGAGGCTTTATGAAGTTAGGCCCTTTTAGTAGGGGGAGCTCAACCTATATAGCCCGTTAGTGGATTAGGATGACAAAGCTACAAAACCTACGTAAAGGTTTTAATGGTATGCTTAAACTGGTCCCTTTTCTCGACATGGTTATATATTTAAATGTATAGTTTTGTGCATATGTATGGTTTTACTTGGTTTTATAAATGGCATTATTTTATCCTTATCCTGAGATCATGCTAGCGTTCACCCGCTAACCCATCTACTAGCGATTGTATACCTACAATATGCAGGAACTAGTCATTCTACTCTTCCTAGATAGTGATTGGCTCGGGGAAGAACAATTAGACTAAAGTGATGAGCTTCCATCCTTTCGGCAGGCTCCATTTCATGTTATAGATATTTCTAGACACTTTGATTTTATTTTGGATATTGGTTTTGGCCATGGTTGGGGGCATGTCCAAACCAGATTTTATTACTCTTTTGGTTAGAGGCTTTGTGGTACTGCTATGGGTTTTAATGGGCGAGATAGGTATTGGTTCCATCCTTGGCATTGGAATAAGCTGCTGAGCTGGCATCTTTTGATGATATTTTTGGTTGTTCCATCATATTTCATTTTAGGTTAAATTATATTATATTTTGGAACATCTTTGGTTATGGCCAGGTTTGTGGCCCTTGTTACGGTATCGGTTTGGTATGGTTGGATTGTTGGTATGGGATGGTTGGACTCGATTGGGTTGGTACGATTGTGATCCTATCCCAGATTCTTCATGTGAGCTATTACACTATCTTGTAATATACTCAAACTTCAGCCAACTCAGGGCAAGTGACTAGAGGTTGTGTTGGGTAATGTGGGTGGTCTTCGATCCTGGTCAGACTTGGGACACCTATTATGACAGGTCCCCCGGGCTAGTCATGTCAACATTTTTTTATGTGCGTTTGATTTGAATGATTTTGAATGACTGACCATGTGATTATGTAAATCTTATCCCTGAGTTTTATGCTAGCAGTCCAACCGCTAACCATTATCAGACTCTGTAGTGATGCAGGAATTGGTCATACTTATACTTCTCTTTCTCAGTGATTAGGATTTGGGATCTACTTATGTATTGACATGAAGTGGTGAGCATCCATTATTAGAAGTTTACATTTCATATTTTGATCTCTTATATCTCAAACTGTTTAGACTTTTTTTTGCTATAGTCGGGGGCGTGCCCCGAAACTTCATCGATATTCAATTTTGGTTCTTTGTTTAGATTATTGTGGATATTGGGTGGTGTTGGTCAATTGTTTTTTCGGTCACCAGTCGTCGGTTATAGATATTATTTGAATTTCCTTAAGTTGTTGCATGTTATCTTTTTATATGTTCAGAATTCATCCGACCTTGGGTGATATTGTGTTTTGTTAGTTAGGTGCAGGGGGTGATCTCTAGTTCATATGGGACTTGAGATACCTATCACGGCCAGGCCCTGGTTCGTGTCATGATAGGTATCATCCACCATATTGGCCTTACCCGGGTGATACAACACACTCATATCATAGTCCTTCAACAGTTTAAGATACCTTCTCTGATGAAGATTCAGGTCTTTCTGTGTGAACACATATTGTAAACTCTTATTGGTCCGTAAACACGTCAACATGAACACCATAAAGGTAATGCCTCCAAATCTTTAATGCAAAGACAACTGTTGCTAACTCAAGGTCATTGGTTGGATAATTCTTCTCATTGGTTTTTAGCTATCTAGAGGCATAGATTATGATCTTACCCTGCTACATTAAAACACAACCAAGACTAACTCTCGAAGTATCACAATAAACTACAAACCCATCTATGCCATCTAGTAAAGTCAAGATTATAGCGGAAGTGAGTCGAGTCTTCATCTCCTGAAAACTCTTCTCACAGGAATCTGACCACTAAAATAGAACTTTATTTTGGGTTAGTGGAGACATGGGTGAAGCAATAGAAGAAAACCGTTCAACAAACGTCTGTAATAGCCAGCTAAACCCAAGAAACTCCTAATGTCTAACGAATAGATGGGTCAATGCAAGTTTCTCACTGCTTTAGTCTTTTGAGGATCAACTCAAATGCCATCACTAAAAATGATGTGGCCAAGGAAAGCTACTAATCTCAACTAGAATTTGCACTTCCTGAACTTAGCGAATAACTGGTGATCTTTTAGGGTCTGCAATACAACTCTCAAATGGACTGCATGGACACCTTTATTACGAGAATCAACAAGAATGCCAACTATGAAGACTATAATGAACATGTCCAAGTACTGCTTGAACACCCTTTTCATTAGGTCCATAAAAGCTAGAGGTGTATTCGTTAGTCCAAAAGATATAACTAGAAATTTGAAGTGATCATGCTAAGTTCAGAAAGCTATCTTGGGAATGTCACATTCTTTTTCTCTAAGTTAATGATAGCCAGACCTAAGGTCTATCTTTTAGAAATAAGTTGATCCATAATGTAGGTCGAACAGGTCATCAATTTAGGGGAGAGGGCACTTATTATTGATTGTGACTTTGTTAACCCGACAGTACTCAACACATATTCTGAAGGAACCATCTTTCTTGCACATGAATAGGACTGGGGTACCCCAAGGAGAAAACTAGACCTGATGAAATCCTTATCTAAGAGATCTTTCAATTGTTCCTTCAATTCCTTAAGCTTAGTTGGAGCCATTCTGTAAGGTGAAACTGATATAGGATGGGTATATGGAATGAGATCTATTCCAAAGTCAATTTCCTTTTTGGGAGAAACTCTTAGAAGATCTTCAGGTAACACTTTTGGAAACTCATTTACTACTGGAACTAACTTATTACTTGGAATTTTGAGTTTAAGTCCTTAAATCGGATGAGATGGTATATACATCCCTTAGGTGTCATCTTTCGTTCCCTTAGATAGGAAACAAACTGAACCATAGGCAATAAAATACTAATTCTCTATTCAGTAACAGGCTCATTAGGAAACTAAAACTGAACAATTCTATTTCTCGAATCAACTGAGGCAATGCAAAAGTGAAGCCAATCCATGTCGAGAATGATATCAAAATCAGTCATCTCTGACTCCACAGGATCAATTGAAGAAATTTTCAGAGACACTTTGACTGGGAAATTTGTATATACCCATCTGGATGTGATTGAACTACTCACTGGTGAAGACAATGAAAAGGGTTCTTCTAAGATTTTAGGACTGACGCCAAAGTTTACAGCTATATAAAGAGTCACAAAAGAAAGTGAAGCTCCTGGTTCTATCAATGCATAAACATGAAGATGGAAGACTTTCAATGCACCCGTAACCACATCAGATAAAGTTTCCTAATCCTATCGAGTCTAGAAAGCATAAAGTCAGTTTTGACGATAACTGCTACAGGCAGAGGAGGTGGTGCCCTGCTGAATCAGGAGACCTACTGGAGCTAATGAAAAGTTGGTCTGACCTAGATGACAAGTGTCTTTACCATTTATGAGCAACCATTAGGCAATCATTGATTCTGTCACCTGTCTTGCCATATCCAAAATACACATCTCTTCCTACTCTGTACTCACCCTGGTGAATCCTACCCCAATTCCTGCAAAGTGGATTGGTGCTATCACTATGCACACTACCCTTAGACTTAGATCCTGGCGCTCTATCTTGACTTTCCTCCATAAACATATGCACTAATGCATTTCCTGAAGATGGGGTTGGATTTGAATATCTCTGGTAGAACTAAAGAAATTTCCACTATCAGACCTCAACTGTGAGAAGTTGAAGCTACCTGTTCTGTCCTTCTTATTCTTCCTTTCTTTTCTTTGAGATTCTCTTCCTCAATCTGCTAATCATATACCATTAATCTAGAAAGGTCTATATCCTCAACCAACATAGTTGTTCTGCACTCCTTATGCACATCCTTCAAAACAACTGATACAAAATTACTTATTCTGGCCCTAGAATCAGCCACCATAGTCAAAGCATACCTCGCCAACTGAGTAATCTTGAGTTAGTACTCCTTCACACTCATGCTACCTTGCTTTAGATTTATTAACACCTAAACCTTATCCTCCATCAACTAAAACGGGAAGAACCTGCCTAAAAAGGCCATGAAAACTCCTCCCACTCTATAGGCCCTGCCTGAACACCTTTGTCCTTCTTCCACGGATTGAACTAAGTATGGGCTAATCCCTCCAACCGATAAGTAGCTTAGTCATCACTCTCACTCGATGTGACACCTATAATATCGGTCACATTTTGCACACTATCTAAAAATTCCTGTAGATCCTTCTTAGAATTGGATCGAAAAAACACCAAAGGATTCAGCCACGTGAAGTCTCAGATCCTTGCTACGGTTGTATTAATCATTAGATTAGCTAGAGAAATAGTTGGCTAATTATTCTGAGCATCCACAGAAAGGGCCAAAGTGGTAAAAGCGGGCCTGAACTCAGCGTGGGAAACATGTTCATTCAGGGGGTATTCCTGAATAGGGGGTGCAAGGTGATCCCTATCCCTTCTTTCGTTATTTATTCTAGGAGGCATTTTCTATAAATAAATGAATGATGAGTTAGAAAAGGGATTCAACAAAGCTCATGCCCTTTCGCATGACATGAATACTAAAAGAAGGGAAACTTTCCTAAAATGTCTTGTATACTCTTCACCATACCTTTGGTGTACCCACGAAGAAGAATTTACTCCACACTTCTTTTAGACACCCTAGGACACTTTAAAACCTTAGGCCCTGATATCAAGTTTTGTCACGACCTGAGGCTACCCCTAGTCGTAACACAGTGCTTAAGGCCATAAGTTACCCTAAGATAACCCATGATCTAATACCTGTTATGAGTAGTGAATAATATAATAATGAAATATCACATGCAGAAGTTAAAATATTAAAGGTCAAATAAGATACAAAACAAATGCCAACATGTTTGAATTATGGAATAAACCAAAAACAAGTCCGACTAGCTGAATATCTAGTTTGAATATCTAACATCTAGTTTGAACATCTGAAAGCCTCTAAGACATGAGGAGTTGATGGAACAAACCCCCCAAAAAATCCAACTCACTGAACATAAATAAATACTAAAATAACCTTAATAACATGTCTTGTCCTCGATTAATAAGGACTCACCACTATGCTGCTAAGAGGTACTGAGCTGTCTAAGGATGATCAGGTAATTGTGCGTCCGAACCTATGTTATAAGACAACATAACTTAAAATAAAAATATGTGATAAGCATTTTGAATGCATTGGTACGTGGGATAGGGACTGGCTATAGTGCATATAACTACTGAACATGAATGGATGAACATGTAAAAAGAATGCAAGACCAAGTAAAGCATGTGCTGAAATATTCTGTATAACTGAATAACTGAATAACTGATATCTATTAACTTGGTCATTTAAACTTGAGCTGAGATACTCTAAATACTGAACTCAGACTATGGGAACTATCATGTAACCGACATGCCCTAATCAGAGCTAATTGGGGTCCAACCTATAACCCAGTGGGAAGGGTTTTAGTATCTTCCCATGAGTACTAATACTAGCTGTATGGATCCACTAATCTGAATATCTAAGGTCCCAAAAAACTAGGGTGTCACCGTATACAGGCAGGTATCCCTAAAGGAGTGTCAACCCTCAACTAGCAGGAAGACCTCAAAAAATCTATGCTGGCTACGTAGTTCTTGAACTCAAGGACTGATACTAAAGTTCATACCCTCATATGGTAGGTGAGCTCCCATCCGTGGTTTCACATGGTGCTAAATACTACTCCGAACTGAATTGACACTAGAGCTAGTTCAGTTAATTTAACTTGTAATTGATAATTGCTCAACATGAATATGATCATCTGAATATAATGATAAATCATAATCTGATAGAATGGAACTTGTAAAACTAAAATGTGTATAGTCATATGACACGTTAAATATAATGATATTATGTAATAATACTATGAGAGAGTTCATAATTCAGAGACTCAAAATATAGTATAGATCATTATCAAATGAAACCACGATTATAAGTATAGAAAGATGTTAAACTCATAAGGACAACATTCTTACATGATTAAATTCATAATTTAACAAATTAACAAGGTATTAACTTGAACCTGACATGGGTGTTTGAAACATAAATCATACAAGAGAATAATTAACATAAGAAAACTTATTGATATGGCTTGAATTAAAAACTACTAAGAAAACATGGATTAATTTCATAATTAAAATGGATATTTCTTTAGCAAAGAAACATAACACACCGAATGCACTGTTGCCAAATCTGTAGGCAACTCTAACTCATAAGCGACCTTACCAAACCGGCTCAAAATCCTGTATGAGACAATATAGCAGGGACTGAGCTTCCCCTTCTTTCCAAATATCTTTACCACATTCATAGGTGAAATATTTAGCTAAAAGAAGTCAAAAAATTCAAACTCAAGATCTCTTCTCCTCACATCTGTATAAGATTTTTGATGACTTTGGGTTGTCTTCAGCATTTTGTGGATTAATTGAACTTTCTCCATCACCTGAAACACTTAATTTGGCCCTATCAAGATAGCCTCACCTACTTTAAACCAAAAAATAGGAGATCAACACCTCCTCCCATAGAGAGCCTCAAATGTAGCCGTTTGAATATTGGAGGGATAACTGTTGTTGTATGTAAACTCAATCAAAGGTAAGTTGTCATCCTAACTACCCTTGAAGTCAATAACACAAGCCCTCAATAGGTCCTATAAATTTAAAATGTTCATTTTTGTCTGAGCATTTGTCTGAGGATGAAATGTGTACTAAAATGGACTTATGTACCAAGACCCCTCTAAAAAGTCTTCTAAAAGTGACAGGTAAACTAGGTACCTCTATCTGAAATGATGATCAAAAGGACCCAATGTAACTTTATCAACTCCTTAAGATAAAGACTAGCATAATCTTCAGCTAAATATGAAGTACGAACTGGCAAGAAATAGGCCGACTAGGTCATTCTTCTATAATGACCCAAATCAAATCATACTGACGGCACGTACGAGGCAACCATATTATAAAATCCATGTTCACTACTTTCCACTTCCATTTAGGGATAATGAACTCATGAAGCGTACTACTAGGACATTGGTTCTTGACCTTCACTTGCTGATAATTTGAACACTTAGACACAAACTCTCCAAAACTATCTTTATACCACCCTTCTAATATATTTCCCATAAATCCCGATAAATCTTAGTGTCTCCTGGGTGAATAAAATACCGAACACCATGTGCTTCTACTAATATTCGCTGCCTCAGAACATACATACTGGGAACACATAACCTACCTTGACAACAAATTATACCATCTCCCCCTTAGGAGAAAACCTTAACCTTTTTATCCCTAACTGCCTCCTTCAACTTAACCCAGGACCTTTTTATCCTGGTCTTTTAAAGATGTACTCGAATGGCATCACCAAAAATAATGTTTACAAGGAAAGCTACTGATATGAACAAGAATTATCACTTACTGAACTTAGCGAATAACTGGTGATCCTTAACGGTCTGCAATACGATCCTCAAATGGTCTGCACAATCAACCTTATTACATGAATAGACAAGAATATCATCTATGAAGACTACAATGAATATGTCTAAGTACTACTTGAACACACTTTTCATTAATTCCAGAAAAGCACTAGGAGCATTCGTTATCCCAAAAGACATAACTAGGAATTCAAAGTAACCATACCAAGTTCTGAAACTGACTTCGGAATGTCACATTCTCTAACTCTGAGCTGATCATAGCCGGATATGAGGACTGTCTTAGAGAAATAACTTGCACCCCTGAAGTTGGTTGAAAAAGTCATCAATACAAGGGAGAGGATACTTATTCTTGGTTGTGAATTTGTTCAATTGACGGTAGTCAATGCACATTCTGAGGGAAAAATCTTTCTTGCGCACGAAGAGGACTGGGGCACCCCAGGGGGAAAAACTAGGCCTGATGAAACCCTTATCTAAGATATCTTTCAACAATTCCTTTAATTCCTTAAGATCAATTGGAACCATTCTATTAGGTGGAATTGAGATAGGCTGGATATCTGGAATGAGATCTATTCTAAAGTCACTTATCCTTTTTGGGAGAAACTCTAGGAAGATTTCGGGGAACACTTCTAGAAACTTAATCAGTACTGGATCTAACTTAAGACATAGAGTTTTAGAGTTTGATTCCTTAACTCAGACTAGATGCAATTTACATCTCTTGGATATCATCTTTCTTGCCTTAAGATAGAAAACAAACTAACCCTTAGGCATTGAAATGCCAATAATGCGCTTATTAGGAAACTAAAACTAAACAATTCTATTTCTACAATCAACAGAGGCATAGAACTAGTAGACCCATCTATGCTAAGAATGACATTAGAATCAGTCATATTTAACTCTGCAAGATCAAATAAAGAAATTTTTTGAGACACCGTGATTGGCAATTTTCGTATATCCATCTGGTTGTGATAGAACTACCCACTAGTGTAGACACTGAAAAGGGATCTGCTGAGATTTTAGGACTAACGGCATAGTTTATATCTATATAAGGAATTATAATGGAAAGTGTATCTCCTAGGTCTAAAAATGCATAAAAATAAAGATGGAATACTTAACACGTACCCATAATCACATAGGAGAACTTTCCTAACCCTATGGAGCTTAGAGAGAATAAAGTCAGTTCTAATAATACCTACTGGTAGCATTGGAGATGGCATCCTGTTGAGTCAGGTGACCTACTAGAGCTAATCAAAAGTTAGACTGACCGAGATGAGGAAAGCATTTACCTTTCTAACCAATCATTGGGGAATCCTTAATCCTATGGCCTGGATTGCCACATCCAAAACACACACACTACCAGCTTTTTACTTACCCTGGCGATTCTTGCCTTAATTCCTACAAAGAAAATTGGTGCGACCACTATGCAAACTACCCTAGGACTTAGATCTAGACACTCTATCCCTACTGTCCACACTGGCTGAAGATGGGTCTGGAGTTTAAAATCTCTGGCGGAACTGAGAGCAATTTTCACCATCAGACCTTTGCTGTGAGAAGTTGAAGCTACCAGTTCTATCCATCCTATTTTTACTTTTCTTTTATTTAAGCTTCTTCTCCTCAACCTGTTGAGCATGAACCATCAATCTGGAAATGTCCATCTCCTTAACCAACTTAGTTATTCTGCACTCTGAAAACCACATCCTTTGAAACACCCAACACAAACTTACTCATTATGGCCCTAGAATTAGCGACCATAGTAGGAGCATACCTTACCAACTGAGTAATCTCGAGTTAGTACTCCTTCATACTCATGTTACCTTGCTTAAAATTTATGAACTCCTGCACTTTATTCTCCCTCATCTCAAGTGGGAAGAACCTATCTAAAAAGGTTGTGGAAAACTACTTCCACTCTATTGGACCTGCCTCAACACCTCTTCCCTCCTTCTACTGCTCGTACCAAGTATGAGATACTCCTTGTAAATGATAAGTAGCTAAGTCATTACTCTCACTCAAGGTGACACCTATAGTATCGGTCACCTTCTACAAACTATCTAGAAACTCATGAGGATCCTCCTCAGAGTTGGATCCAGAAAACACCAACTGCTTTATCTGAGTGAAGTCTTGGATCCTAGATATGATTGTATTTATCACTGGATTGGCTATGACGAAAGTGATGAAACAAACCCAGAACTCGATCTGGGAAACATATTCATTCAGGGGATCTTCTTGAATAGGTGGTTCAGTCTGATCCCCCTCCCTTCTTCCATTGTTTCTTCTAAGAGGTATTTTTCTATAAATAGATGAAGGACGAGTTAAAAATAAGATTCAATACGTCTCATGCCTTTTCTCATGACATGAATATTGAAAAAAGGGACACTTTTGTAAAACATCTTTCCTCTTGCCCATAAGTATTGTGCACTTCACACCGATTCATAAGATTCTACTCAATGTGGCTTTAAGACACCCTAGGACAGTTTGAAACCTTAGACTCTAATACTAAGTTTTGTGATGACCCGAGGTTACCACCTAGTCCTAACACGGTACTTAAGGCCACAAGTGACCCCAAGCTAACCCATGATCTAGTACCTACCATAAGCACTAAATAATAGAATAATGAAACATCATGTGTAAATTTTAACTATTAAAGGTCTGATAAGATATAAAACTAAAGAAAATACCAACATGTCTAAATTACAGAATAAATCGAAAACAAGTTTGACTAGTTGAATATCTAGTCTGAATATCTAAATATCTAATATCTAGTCTGAACATATCAAAGCCTCTAAGGCATAAGGTGTTTATGGGAAAAACCTCAAACTAACTCTGACTGACTGAACTTAATGAAATGCTAAAATAACTGCAATAACATATCTTGTCCTCGACGGATAAGGACTCACCACTACTGTTGTTGAGAGGTACTGAGTTGTCTAAAGATGATTAGGTAACATAGCTCCCGAACCTATGTTATAAGACAACATATCACAAAAGAAGAGTTTGTGATTAGTACTTTTAATGTATTGCTACATGAGATAGGGACTGGTCAATGCATGTGAGTACTGAACATAAATGCATGAACAGTAAAAAGAATGCAAGACTAAGTAAAGCATGTGGTGAAATAATCTATAAAACTAAATAACTTAGTAACTGATAAACTGATATCTACTTAATTGGTTAAGCAAACCTGAGCTGAAATATTCTGAATACTAAACTAAGACTGTGGGAGCTATTATGTATTCGACCTACCCCAATCTTAGCTAATCAGGGTCCAACTTTAAATCTCAATTGGAAGGGTATCAGTTGCTTGCCACAGGTACTAACACTGGCTTTGTGGATCCACTATCAGAATATTTGACATCCCAAAAGACTAGGGTGTCACCCTCTACTGGCAGGTGTCCCTAAAAGAGTGTCAACCCTTGACTGGTAGGAAGACCTCCTAAAATATATAGTGGCTACGTAGTTCTGTAACTTAAGTAATACTAGGTCACAGCCTCAACTAGCAGGTGAGCCCCATCCTTGGGTTCACTCAGTGCTAAATCCTACTCCCAATTGAACTGACATTGAAACTATGTTTGTGTTAAATCATCTCATAACTGATAATTACTCAATGTAAATATGATCATCTGAATATAGTGATAAAATCATGATCTGACTGACTGGAACTTGTCAAACTGAAATGCGTATAGTCATAAATGTATCAGTTGTTCATAACCCACCAGCACTGAATGAGATTTTAAATAAAATTATATCATTTAAAAATAGTATGAGAGAGTTCATGATTCAGAGACTCAAAACACAATATAGATCACTATCTGATGAAACAATGATTATAAGTATAGGATGATGTTAAAATCATAAGGACAACATGCTCACATGGTTCACTTCATAATTTAACAAATTAATATGGTATTAACATGAACATAACATGGGTGTTTGAAAATTAAATCATACACGAGCATAATTAATATACGAAAAATTATTGAAATGGCATGAATTCAAAACTACCAAGAAAATATGGATTAATTTCATAATTTACATGGATATTTTCACAAAAGAAAATAAAATTTCATACTTAAACAAAACAAGATTTTAGGGCTCAATAAGTGGAATAAACCCATTGATGAATACCCTAGATACCTTAATTATTTTAATTATTATAGAAGAAACTTGGAATTGGAACTTATATTCCTGAATCCTTGAGGAGAAATTTGAATTTTTATTCTTGTGAAAGGGGAAGGGTTTTTATGTATGAAAACCGATGGGTAATGGGCTATTGATACCCGTTTTGGGGTTTTAACTCGTCATTTGGCTTTTGGGATGAGGGGAAAGACCAAAATACTCCTTAGATTTTTAATTGAGAAAGTAAGAAAATACAACCTCCTTGTCATAGAGGTTAGTACAGAGGCTAACCTATGTGTCACGAAGCTTAATGTGGAGTTTCAACCTCTGTGTCACAGAGTTATTACGGAGGCTAAACTCCGCGACATGCCAATATCATAGAGGCTTACTGCCTTCGAGGTCTAAAAATACCCAAAACCTCTTCCAAAAATTCTGAAACCCTCCTAAAAAATCCCTAAAAATATTTCAACTCATAAATTAATATTTCAGACTCGGGAAGGCCAAAATAAAAATCTTTGAATTTTTGGGTCCTTAATAATAGTTAAGTCCCTTATACTTATATAAAATTTATGCCTTAGACCTCTTAAACCTACGACTAGGAGCTGGAAAGGATCCTAAAATTATAAGGGGTATTACAATGACCTATCTCGAATTAAACTAGCTACGAGACTGCAGAAGACCGATTACAAAATCTATATTAATCACTTCCCATTTCCACACCGGTATCTCAATCTCTTAAGACAAACCACCAGGCCTCAAGTGTAGTACTTCACTTGTTGACAGACCACACACTTGGCCACAAAATTTGCCATATCTCTCCTTATGTTGTTACACTAATAAATTTCCTTAAGTCATTGTACATTTTCATTGAATCAGGATGAACTGTATACTATATCTCATAAACCTCAACTAATATTTTATCTCTTAGACCATCAACATTAAACAAACACAACCTACCTTGGTACCTCAAGGTACCATAACCACTAATCTCGAAAGCCATCACTTTTTGCTGACCAATATCATCCTTGATTTGCATCAAGATAGGATCCAAAACCTACTTCTCTTCCACCTCAGCACAAAGAGATGACCTCACCACCTCTTGAACAATCACGCCTCCATATTCAGAGTACAAGAGATAAACTCCAAGATTAGTGAGACAGTGAATATCCTTCACCGAACCTCGATTCTCCTCCTCCACATAAGATACGATTCCCATGGATAACCTACTAAGAGCATCAACAACCATGTTAGCTTTACCTAGATGATGATGAAGACTTATGTCATAATCCTTAAGAAACTCAAGCCATAAACTTTGCCTAAGATTCAACTCATCCTGGGTGAACATATACTGCAAGATTTTATGGTATGAATATATGTCAACACAAACTCTATACAAGTAATGGCGCCAAATCTTCAGAGCAAAAACTACAGCCAATAGTTCCAAATCATGAGTCAGATAGTTCTTCTCATACACCTTAAGCTACCTACAATCCTAAGCCACAACCTTTCACTACTTCATCAACAAATAACACAGTCCCAATGGACATATCACAGTAAATAACAAAGCCATCAGTACCCTCGAGTTTGGTCAAAATAGGAGCATAAGTTAACTTATCCCTCAAATTTTGAAAGCTATCCTCACAAGCATAAGACCATACAAATTTCACCTTCTTCTGAGTTAAGTTAGTCAACGGAACAATGATCGAAGATAAACTCTCAAAAAACTTCTATAATATCTAGCTAAACCCAAGAAGCTTCGAATATCGATTGGAGTTGTGAGTCTAGGACACTTCATAACCATTGCAACTATCTATGGATCCACTATGATCCCTTCCCTAGTAACAACATGACTAAGGAAGGTCACAACCCTCAACTAAAACTCACACTTTGAAAACTTGGCATACGAATGCTCATCCTTAAGGTTCTGCAACACAATACAGAGGTTATTGGCATAATCCTTCTCACTCCTTGAATATACCAAAATATCATCAATAAACATAATAACAAACAAATCCATCAACTGACGAGAATGCCAAGGTTATAAGAACCATAAATGTTGCCGACACATTAGTCAAACCAAAGGACATCACCAAAAACTCATATTGACCATACTGGGTTTGAAAAGTAGTGTTAGGTATATCCACCTCCCTAATCTACAACTGATGATAACCTGATCGAAGGTCAAACGAACAAAAGTACTTAGCACCATGAAGCTGATCAAATAGGTCATCAATCCTAGGAAAAGGATGCCTATTCTTTACCATCACCTTATTCAACTAGAGGTAATCTATACACATTGTAAGGGACCCATTCTTCTTATGAACGAAGAGTGTCGGGTCACCCCATAGAGATAAATTAGGGCTGATAAAACCCTTATCAAGAAGATTTTTCAACTTATCCTTAAGTTTTTTCAACTTAATCGAAGCCATTCGATAAGAAGGGAATAGAGATAGGATAAGTATCCAGTAGAAGGTCAATCATAAAGTCTATTTCCCTATTATGAGGAACACTGGGAAGATCATTGGGGAATAATACAGGAAACTCACAGACCATAGGTAAGGATTATAGAGAGGGACCCTCTAAATTTAAATCCTTAACTTGCAAAAGATGATAAAGACACCCCTTGGAAATCAACTTTCGGGCTCTAAGATGGGAAATGAACCTTCCTTTACGCACTAGGGAACTCCCTCCCCATTCTATAACCAGCTCATTAGGAAATTTAAAACTGACCTTATGGGTCCGACAGTCTGAAGAAGCATAGCATGAGTTTAACCAATCTATCGCTAAGATCACATCAAAGTCAATTATATCCAACTATATCAAGTCTACCAAGGTCTTTCTACCACAGATAGATACCACAGAGCCCCTATATACTCTTTTAGCCACAACAGAGTCACCCACTGGGGTGGATACAGAAAAGGGATCTGACAATACACTTAGGGACAAAACAAAAATGAACAACCACATAAGGGGTCACATTAGAAAAAGTTAACCTTGAATTAAGCAGAAAATACATAGCACAGGAAAAGAGTTGTAATGTACCAGTAACAACAATAGAGAGGCCTCAGAGTTTTGACATATGAAAAGAGCATACAGACAATATCGATAAGAGCCGGTACTATAAGCAGCGCCCATTGGTTCAGGAGTCAAACAAGTAGAAGCCAAAACTTTGTTAGACCTAGTAGCGACATTACCAAAAGGACATATCCTTTGAATATGACCCTGCTAGCCATATCAAAAACACTTATTGCACCCCTCATCACAAAAACCTTAGTGTAACTACCCATAAAATCTACAATGAGAATATGATGAAGCTGACTAGGCCTCACTGGCCTAAAATTAGGCACCTTGTTCCTTAAACACATCGTTGCTCTGAAAATAACAATAAACAAACAAATTAGATTATAGAGCACAAGCCATAGAAGAAGAACTAAAATTTCCCTATTTCTTCTTAGACCACTGCCTGATATCTCTACCACTATTCTGATGATCCTCACCCTGCTCTAAATATTTAAACTTCTTACTTTGTCTTTTTATTATTTTGGCTTATTTCTTCTTTTCCTCTTTAACCTATTGTATATACACTATAAGCCTAGAGATATCCACGTCCTTAATCAATAAGGAAACCTTGCACTCTAACACCAAGTCCCAAGACAAGACAAACCAAAAGCAAACTTTCGTTTTCTATCCCTCATATAAGATACCAACCCTGCAGCATAACGGGATAACTAATGAAACTTTAAGGCATACTCTTTCACAGACATCCTACCTTTTTTTAAATTCACAAAATCCTCATTTTTCACACCCTCAACTTCAGAGGACAGAAGCAATCTTGAAAAGCACTAGAAAAGTCATTCTACATAACTGGCTCAACATCATCTCCCCTTATTTATTCCCATTCCTCATACCACTAATATTCTATATCCTTCAGTTGGTATGTGGAAAACTCATCACCCTTAAAATCAGAAGCATGCATAACTTTGAAGATCTTTTTCATCTCATTAATGAAATTTTGAGGATCTTCCTCAACCTTTGAACCGATAAAAGTCCAAGGGCTTAACCTCACAAAATGGCCAGCTATAGTGACCTTAGAAGATAGAGAAACATAACCAACGTGCTCAATCTAAGAGGCTACTAACAGGGTAAGCAAATGGATCAACTGGCAAAACTTAACATTAGACACATCGACCTGAGATGTTTAAGGAAGTCTAGAGAGAACCAGTGGAACTCTATGAGAGCAATCCAGAGTTAGAATCCTAGATCGAGTCTGAACTCCATATGTAGGATAATCCATATCCATATTGTCCCCAAGAGGTACTGAAGAGTTTCAATGAATATTAAATCTTTTTAGAGGTATGATCTGAAATAAAAATAAATAGGAACTACAGAAGACTCAAGACGTTAGACTCTATAAACCAAAATAGAACTACAAGAAAGGAAAACATTTCTAAATGCCTCATAGACTCTGTCTAATAAGTGTGGCATGCTACACACCCATAAAAGAGACTCTACTTGACATGACTTTATGGACTCCCAATTGACCATAAACCTAGACTCTGATACCAACTTTGTCATTGCCTAATATAGGGTATGGCAGTGATAGATATCTCAAGTTCATCGAGGACTAAAGACCACCCCTTTTCCTAGTCAACAAATCACAGTATATCTAGCAATAGGTGAATTTTAAACATATAACAAGATATAGTAATCAACAATAAGAATGTACTAAGAAATCACCAAAATAAATCCCAATCCATAGTAATCCACAAAGACTCTAAACAAGGAAAACAATAACCTAAGTTGGTACATACCCCTGACGATAGCAAAATGAGTCCAAAAAGAAAATAGACTTTGACCTACTAAACCAAGAAGTAATGAGCCTTCCAGAAGAAAGAAGATCACAACTTTAAGCGAACACACAAAAAACTCTGAGATCATCTATTACTGCATAAGAAAATTAGAAGTTCCTTTGAACCTTGCATCGCATGGGGATGCAACGTTCGAGGACAGTTAGTGGGGTAAGTATTAATATGTAACTCAGGGAGAGGATAAAATAATTCTAAGTAAAAATCCAATTCAAACTATGCACACACATTATATACATACATAAATAGTAAGTTGGGATAGGGAACAAGGCTTAGCATGATATTAAAATATTATGCTGGACTATGTAGCTCAACCATCATAAACCGGTACCCATAGGCTAAATGGGTTCAGCTCTCCCTACTGAAAGGGCCCCAATGTATGTTTGTCGTATAAATCAGAGTATCAAGAAAGACTAAGGAATTCCCTAAGCCCACATTAATCCTAGATACAAATATTTCAATAGTGTGAACTATTTACATTGTCATAAAGACAAACCCTCACATCAGTAAATATGAGTTTCCAGTATAATTCATTCAAGACCCACACCTTCACGGCTTATTTGTATAACCCCTATTAATAAAAATTAAAACAAGTTTCACATGACCCATTTATTAACCAAGGAATTATACATTAAGACACACCACAAGTATCATAAAAATATTTTGCTTGCAAGCTCATAATTATGCCATTACCATTTCATTAACTTAGGGGAATGCCTCGACCCGCTTTGTTCATTAAATCTAGTTGGGGGAATGCCTTAACCTCCTTTAGTTTATCAAATCAAATTGGGGGAATGCCTCAACTCTCATTTTTCATTAAATCAAAACATAGCCAACAAGGCCTTCAAAATCTATGTCCATTTTCTAATCATTTATGCAATGCAATAGTATAGTTGAGTAAGTCAAATCAAATGACAGTTCTATAATTCAAAGCCATTTACACAAGTGGGTTGAGGGAATATAATTATTCAAAATTAATTCCAAGTTCAAAGCATCAATTAGGAGGAATACCTTGACCACCATTCATATTTCTACACCCATGCACCCCATTAGTTCACAAACATTTAATTCAAAGCATGAACAACTCGTGAAAACCATGGAAAAACAATTCAAGGATCAACCATTCTAAAACCATCAACCCATATCAAAACCTACATTCAAATCCATATAAATATACTATTTAAAACACATGCTTTTCATAAAATATGATTTGGGGAAGAGTAAAATGCCTGAAAGTATCACAACTATGGAGAGAAATCATCCTTGGGAGCGTTAATTGACCAACCTTAAAAAACCTAGATTGTTTTTGCTTTGGGAAATTGAGAGAGTTTAAAAGTTTATTTTATGTGATAAAGAATGATAAATAACCTCTTCTTGATGTTTTATTTATATGTGTTCTAAGTAAGGAAAAAGGTAAATGACCAGAATGCCCTTAATAATTAAACTAAAAATTGACCTCCCACTCACTACGGGTCATATACGGCTCATAATGTCTACCTACGAGTCGTCCCTTAGATGCATAGTCTGGACTATATCATGGGGTATGAACACTGGTTTTACTATAAGTCGTACCCTATAAATCGTACTCAGAACTTACGACTCGTATGGTCTATCATTGTAAAATCAAAAATATTTGGGCACTATATTAGTTAGACTATGAAAAGCAATATACGAATCATAATGAGTCCTGACGACTCATTTAGTTCCAATTGTGATCAACTAAAACTCGAGAAAACATACTGATCACCCTTTTACTAGCATCCTATAACCCTTGTAAAATACCTTATAACTCATAGGAGGAGTCGTAGTCTGGGAAGTGAATATAGAACTAAAGAATTTTAGAGGCCAACACGTGGGTTTTCACAGTTTTTTGGTTGATTATCTGTTGTATTGATACTTTTAGACAATAATCAATCCAAGATTAGAAGAAAAAATGATGCTCAAGTTTATTAGAGCATTTTCATCTTGCATTAAGGTAGGTGATAATTTAATGTAGTTGAGAACCAACTTGTTTTATGTATGTCTAATAATTGTTTCTTCATATTGCTTGTTACAATGCATTCTTAAGGAAAGTGAATGACTATTTTATATCCTAAGTCTTAATAACATGCAATGAACTTATATGAAAAGATTTTCGGTTTTAAAAGTGTTATTTTTGTTATCATTGTGGTTATGATTGTTGTAATATCTATTGACTATAATGAGATGTATTGTTATTTGGGCATTTTCACAGGATTGGTTGGTATGAGGATGGCAAACACTTAATGTCTGGGATTCAGTACATAGAAAAGAGCTTGTCCCCTGCAGGTCATAGCTAATGGGCAACCATAAGACCTTTTATCATATATGCACAGGGTACATGTGTGTGCGATGATTCCTTGAGTGAATCAGGGTTATGTGTTTATTTATCATATTGGTTCCTTGAGTGAACTGAGCTTATGTGTTCAATTATTGTGTTTTTTCCTCGAGTAAATTGGTTTTATATGCTTACTTGCTATATTTGATTTCATGAGTAATTTAGGTTTCAAGCTTATTTCCCTTGTTATTTGTTACACCACAGTGCACATGCAAGTGTATGTGGTCCAACCAAGTAATATAGTTGGCTTTTGAAAAGCCAAGTATTGATCCCAAAGGGACTAGTGCTAAACAACTATATAATTGAAGTTCAACTATTAATATTAAATCAGTGCAAATATAACCACAATATTTTGAGAGTTATATGTAATCGTAAACTAAAATAATGCGATAAAGTAAAGGTTTGAACAATTAAGGAGAAAAGACCATGGATAAGGCACTGCAAACAATCTTATTAAGCTATAAAATTTATTGGTTATGTTGATTATCTTGGTTATTGGTTTACAGAGTTCATACCATGACAATGGCCTTCCGAACCATTAGTCTATTATCTAACTTAGCCCCATAATTACATCGTTGAGCGGGGATGTGAGAACTAAGTTAAATACATTCATAATTTATCCCATACATTAACCAAATATAGTACATAGGTATATTCCTATCCTAATTGCAAATTATAGCTTTATTCAATTGGAAGATTAAAATTCTATTCTATCTATCCCACGTTCCATCTTTTTATTCCTCCTTCTGGGTTCACAAGATGATTATGCATGTATTCTAAGGTTTGATAATCCTTAATATAGTGATAAAAAGGATAAATAAACAACCAAAAATGATAAA
>NW_025859147.1:60554-93540 GCF_002878395.1 Capsicum annuum
TTAAACTTATTAAGGTTTTAAGTCCTTGAGTTTCAAAGAAGTTCCTTGTTTTCAAAAGACTAAAGTGCATGTTCTAAAAGTTGTTATTTAAGAGTTCAACTATTTTACAACCTTGAGATCAAATAAAGAATACAGATTTAGAATAAAGTGTAATGGCTCACGTGAATTATACTACATATTTCATTAGTCATGATTTATAAGAGTTTTATTCAAGCTATGTGAGTCATCTACAAACCATGTATGTTTTTCATAATGATTTATTGTATAGATATTAGTTTCATAAAACCTCAAATGCTCAGTACATTCCCAAGTGCTAATCCACATATATGTCTATGTGCTACATTGTCTCATAATGTAGATTCAGGTGCTCAGTCCCAGCAGCGTTAGTGATCCCGAGTACCTTTATCTATACCTCCACTGTGGTGAGTCCTCATGGTTTGAGGACCTATCTCCAGACACTTTAGCATTTTTAGTAGTTGTTCTACTGCTTTTAGTTTAGTTCGAGTCAGTTGGGGATCTGCCCCAATGGCTCTCTAGTTTGTTGAGTAGTAGAGACTTTGTCAGAATAGATGGTCAGTATATTTAGATTTTCAGTATTTTGTTACTTTTACAGTACTCATTCGGATTTCAGTTCGACATGATATGACATGATTCCTTATTTTGCTCCCATTATATTTAAGTAAGCTTTATACTAAGTATCATGCTCAAAGGGTTAGCTTGGGGCTACTTGTAGCCTTAAGCACCGTGTTACGCTCCGGGATAGGATTTTAGGGCGTTACAGCTGCGTGACATATACTTTTCTAAGAACTTCTCAGAGAACTAGTCCATGAAAAGGGAGACGATCCAATTGGTCTAGAATCCATGTAACCTCTCAACCAATGACGAGTAGACAAATCCAACTATGGTGTAATCCACACCACGAGTCTCAACAAGGCCTAAGCCGTCAAGCCTATCCTCACAAGTAGTTAGAAACTCATATGCATCCTCTGCTGGAGCAGCAGAAAATATAAGCAGAGCCAACCTTAAGAATCTACCCAATATCTTCTGCTCCTTAGAAGACATAGCAGGATGGGTCATAACTGGCTGAGAAGCCACCGTCCGAACAACTGTCAACACAGGAGGAACCTCAAATCTGGTAGCTGCAGCTATAGGCTGCTCCCCATTCCAATAGCTCTTTAATTAGTAGACTATGAACCATCAGATGGCACACCACCAACAATACCCAATAGTTCAATCAAGGAATTTTTGAGAAATGAACAAGGAACAAAACTTGGTGGAGCCTGGGTTAGTCCCTAGCCCACCGTATATTGTGGTTGAGGAATTTCCGGCTGAGATACATGAATAAGGTCTAGGAAAGGCGGCTGGTCCCTGGAAAGGACATATCACGTGGCTATTGTGGCTCAGATACATGAATAAGGTCTTAGGAAGGTGGCTGGTCCCTTGAAAGGACACATCACATGGCTATCCTCAATCTCTACATCATACACAAATAGGAATAGGATCCCCGGGCTCGGGCTCGGGACCCTCATCTCAAAAAAGGTAGCACTTGTTTTGGGCAAATAGGAAATAGTATAGTCAAGGGAATATTTTACAAACCAACTCATAATCTTAGCATGATATGAGTGAATGAAGTAAAAGACTCTTAAGAATATCCCATAGCATCCTAAAGATAGAAAATGAACGTCAATGTTCTGATCCTCAAGACTCTATTAGACACTTACTAGTACCAACCATACCTGTGAAACCTAGGCTCTGATAATAATTTATCATGACTTGATTTAAAATTTATGATAGCACCTACTATAACCCGCCAGTAGGTAAGACAATACCTTAACCCAAAACTAATGCAATGGGTTAATAAGGTAAGAAATGCACAACTACGCCAAAAATCAACGAACACAAGATATAAATAGTGTTCGAATATAAATAGATACCCAAACATGGATACCAATCCCATGACCTGGTATAGAAGTACAAGAGCATCTAAGTATGATAGTAATAAGAATACATACCCATAATATTAGTAAGTCAATACATTTGTCTCAAATATAAAAGACCGAATCAAAGATAGTAGGAAATGGGCAACTCAAAACTCCAAGAGCTTACCCTATCTCTAGAATGTCAACACTGCATAAACTTAACTCAATAGCAGCAACTAGAACTTAGATCTGCACCAAAAGGGTACAGAAGTGTAGTATGTGTACCAAGATAGTGTGTACTCAGTAGGCATCATCGTTTAACTGATCTAAGTTATGATATAAAGATGATATAGTGATAGATAAATATATCTAAGTCAAGGTACATAATCAAACCTGAATCATCTCCATCATCACTGTATATATAATAAGTAATCAAACTAAAAAAGTAATAACATAACACATCATTACATACAATATCATTATGCATAAAAAATAAATGACTCGAATTCAAAAAGTAACAAGAGTACAATCACAAGCAACACAAGTACAAAGTTGGTGCCCATATACAACCTAGTGCATAAGGTGCAGTAACCTATTACGACATCTCATACAACGGGAGAGTACACCAATGTTAATAATAATAATAAAACTATTTAACCAACAACATATCCAAGTTTAAATATTATTCGACATATTCCACATTTTGTTAATCAGGCATTTTTCCCAACTTTCATTAGTTACTAACATCGACTATATAATCAAGTCCATACTATTACCATCATTGGCCACATATTATCCATATTTCCTAACTACTATATTTTAGCTAAACAATGGTCCTTAACTAGTCCATTAAGTCTCTATTCATCAAGTAATTTATTTATTTAATAGAAAACTAGTCACCAAATTGATTATTCTAATAACCAACATTTCCTTAATTATCCATTATGACAAAATAATATTACTCACTAGGTGGATCCTCCTTTAATGGTAGATCCCACTTACCAACTAACCTTTATTCAATATTAAACCATAACCATTACAATTCTCTAATTATTATTTCACATTAACTACTCCATTTTATAAGTATTTAACACTAGTGGACTATAATCGACACCCTAAGGTCAACTTCATACGCTCTTTATTCACACCGGTATATACGAGTAAAAGAATAGATATACTTGCCATATATAGGGCTAGACGAACTCAAACCGGTAGACATGCTTGTAGGAACATCAATAATTGTTCTCTGGCCTTGTTGGTTATTATCATATTATCATCATGTCCTCCGACTTTGCCAAGCATCACCATCACATCAATATATTAGACAGCCTTGCTGGGTATTATCATCACATCAATATGTCCTCTCTCCTTATTAGGCATTATCATCACATCAATGTATCCTCTAACTTTATCGGGCATCATCATCACATCGATATATACATATATATATATATATATAAAATCCCCACAACGGATAAACTAAATGACAAGCCATACGAGGGCTAAAGTAAATAAAAGGCCCCACAAGGGCTAAAGTAAATAACAATCCCCAAGAGGACTAAAGTAAAAGATAAGTAAGGAGAAGTACACCTTCATATCTCATCTTTTATCATCATGGACAATTTATCCATAAATATATGAATATATATATATATATATATATATATATATATATATAGCAGGATTGTTACAAAGCATTACCGGGTTCAACATGGTTAATAGCATAGCTTCTCATGTATTTAATAAATATACCTTCTAGAGCCCTTAGTATCTTGACTCACAATATCAACAACAAGAGGGCTTTCCAGCATAATCACCAGTTTGGTTACTAGACAAAAATATAAAATAAGTAATATCATAGCCCAAACCCAGAATAGTAATCTAGTCAATGGTTAAAATAATAACATATTCACAGGCTTAATTAATACCATAATCTATAGTTATTCATAGCATTAACGATAATTTAGCCAACAATCATATACATCACTTCTCATGAAATCACCATAATTCATTTACCAGGGTTAGCGAACATGCTCCTAAAGGAATACTCTAAGCTTTTAAAAAGTGTCTAAGGTCTTCAATGGAACTACTTAAGTCCAAGCTTAAGTCGGGTCTAGATCCCATTTCTAATTCTAGAAAATAAATATCAAGTCAAACTTTTACTCGGGACTAGGATAAGGTATCTAAACAAAGTCTTAGATATCTAAGAAGCCACAATAGTCCTAAGGTCAAGGTCTTTCTCAAGAACTACTCTTTAACTATCCTTGGACACTAAGGCAATTCCACACATATGAGTAACTAGGTTCAACTTACCCTTTAAATGAGTGACAAGTTCACTTTCATCTATCTAAAGCAACTAGAGACTTCTCATGTTATCCATGAAATAATAGTTACAATTAAACAAGGTTTTAGGCTTCAAGTCAAACATCCCAATCTATAAATTCAAATGACCTAAATGATTCAATGAATCCCAAATTTTACCATCTATCAATTCGTTACCTAGAACCCTTCCCAATCTATTATGATATCACAATTATACTATAAGATAGCTTAATCTAACATGAAGTAAGCCTAACCTGCCTCAAATCCAAAGAAAGATAATAAACTACTAAACCATTAATTTTCCCTTTCAGGAAGCTTTTTCAAGGTGCCAAGTATCAAAAACAAATCTACATATTATTATAAAAATATTGATACTCATATTGCACCATCATGATTTGGGTCTAAAAATGACACCAAACACCCTAAGTGGGTTCCACATATGTAAAACACAATTTTAAGATCAATCCAATATTCATACAACATTAGGGAATCATAACAATAAAGAATTAGGTGATAACTAAGCTTATTTGGGCTAAAATGATGCCCTCAAGCTAATTCATATTTTGGTAATGAATTCAACAAAATTAAATCTTGAAAATAAAGGATTCTTGCCTCAAATCCATTGTTAATCACAAAAATATATGTTAAACAAGCTTCCAACTCACGCCCAAGACTCAATTTGAAGTGAACACATCATTCTACGGTTTTTAGGTCTCAAGAAGAAGTGAAAATGGCCAAATACACAACTAAGGGGCCTATTTATGGCCCCTTCATTATCATTAGCCGGGTCGCGATCACCATTGCACCAGTAAAGCAAAGTCAAAACTTATTTTTGTTCTCCAAAATTCATTCAAACTCTGACTTTCACTAATGAACTATGTAACACCACTAAATTCAATGTTTTAGATGCATTGGTGAAGTCAAATTTTCCATCCAAGGTAGTTTAGACCAATTATGGGCCCCATACCTATTATTCAATTTTTTAACTTCCCAACCAATAGGTCAGAATAGGCTTGGATGCAATAGGACCAGAACTAAACGTCCACCAAGACTTAAATCGATATTTTGGAGCTGCTAACATAGTCAAACTTCACATTTGGGATCATTTTATTAAAGTTTTCACCCGGTGGCCATTTGGAATGAGCAAAAACTTCTAAAAAGGAAAAATACTCTAAAACCAAATGAGCTGCCTGGTAACTGAACTAGTAGTTCTACCAATTCTTAAATAATTTGGGTTAGCTATGTAGAAAATCTAACGATGGAAATATGCAGAAATATAGAAAATAACCTAAAGGATCATTATAATATCCACTACTAAAGGAACTTTCATCCCCTAAAGTTAAAGACGAGAAAGTACCTGAAGTCTTGAATAGGTGGGGATACTGGGCCCATATATTTCTCTCAATCTCACAAGTGGCTTTCTCTAGTAGGCAGTGCCTCCACTGCACCATAACCATAGGAATCTCCCTAGTATACAGTTGCTTCACATCACTAGCCAACATAAGCACAAGCTCCTTCACGAAGGCCAAATGCTCATCTAACTGAATCGAGTCCCTTCTAACCACATAAGACAGATCAGGAATATACCACCACAACATAGAGACATAGAAAATTAGATGAACGCAGCAAAATCTAAAGGCAAATCTAACTCATAAGCTACCTCACCAACTGTGGAGAATCTCAAAAGGAGCAATATATCGAGGATTGCGTTTACCCTTCTTACCAAACCTCATCACACCCATCATGGCTAAAACACAACGTAATAGATACGCCCAAATTGTACCTCTCTTACGAGAGAGTAATCAGTCATTGTTAAATATATAACCCAACTAGGTTGGGGTTGAATCCCACAGGGAATATGGTGCTAATTAAGTTATATGCAGATTAGTTGACTTTTAATCGTTTGTTTCCGTAAAATAAATAGGGGGGATTTGTTTCAGTTCACCAATTAATAGTTTTAGTTTAACATGATGAAATACGTGTAGTAGTATTCAAATTCATAGAAATGGCAAGCTAGGGTTATGTTCATCTTGTAGTTTTCAATACTTTCTAACTATGGGCTCTATGAATTCATACATGCTTCATTCTTACAGAGAAATGTAATGTATTTATTAACATAATACTAGTATTTCTCAACCATCAAGGACTAATTCACTTTAGTTCTCTCGAATCAAAAGTGTTCACAAAAGAAACTATATGAAATCTCCAAGTAGTTAATCCTACTAAGGCATCAACTTATTAAATAGGGGTTGGTAATCCTATTTTCTTGTCACTACTCTCTTTCAGAACGTTAACCTTTCTTTCAAACAAGTTGCGTTTTAAGGCATATCCTCTATGTTTGGAACCACGAGAATTCAAGATAAACGAAGAGAGTATGATGTAAACAAACCAATGCATAATGAATTCAAAACCCAAAGTAATAGATTGTATGCTGCAAGGCTTCCATAACCCTAACTAATAAAATTAGCTACTCATGAATAAAATGAAAATCATCATAAATATATTCATCATACCAAAAACTAGAAGATGATCTTAGTGTACGAATAGTGAAAACAAGAGAAAAAACATTTTTCTCTCACTCCCAGGGTAAGCCGCCTTTCTCTGCTCTCTCCAAAAAATACTGAATAATGAATAATTGACTAAAAATTCAGCATTAAGAGTTTTAATAATATTTTCTCTCATAATTTCCTTCTAAGTCCCTGAACTAATTATAAATGACAAACTAGTCTTGGACATAGTTTCTAGGCGCCACATTTGGTCCAGATTGCTGCTCTCTCTTGTGTCATATGTCATCCGTATTCCATAGTCCCATAATGTCTTCATATAACTCATTAATACTTGAAATCATGCTAATTACATCATTTAGCTCAATTACACCAAAGTAGAGTAAAAACATTAAAAAACTAGGCACTTTGTTCTCTAAACATAGCTAAAATATAGGTAAGTTATGGTGCTTAGGCGTATAAATACACCCAAGATCACCACCCCACACTTACAAATTTGTTCGTCCTCAAAAAACATATCCATTTATACATACTACACAAGACTTAGCACCCACAAAGGAAGACAAGATGCTCAAATAGGCTGACACAATAATTATTAACAAGAAGTAGATTCAAGAATCATTACATAAGACAACCTACCCTCAGGAATAGACTCATTAAGTTGGCAATTTCATGCATATCGTTTAAGTATAGAAATCATATAAATTACCCAGCCTTAACCAACCATGTGCTCTCATAACAAGAAAGTTACCCATAATCACTCACAATCATGCAAATTCTAACAAAATGGGTACAAGAATCAAGTTGCGCTCACTCTCACAAAGAATTCTCAAATTACAACTGATGACCAAAATCTTTCCCTTAGTGTAATACTACACTAATATCAGAATGCTAAGATTAGGATCAGATAGGTCTTTTACGGGTTGTAATGCAGGCTAAAGGATGGGTAGGAACTATTTTTGCCAGATATAGTGACTATCTTCCCTAAGCGCTTTAATACACTTCATTATGCAATTAAGAACAACCTCTAACAACCAATTTCCACTTCTGCTATCTTAACAGATTTGCTTTTTACCCCAACTCTTTAAGGTTAATTAATAATACTATGGTGGAAGTATGCAACCCTTTCAAATATCTGCCTTTTTTTTGCACCCTTTTCATGTTACGCACCCCTATAATAGCCACCCTTAACTTAAGCGATTTGCCTTAGTTGAGGTGCACAATGTCCAAGAAGGACCAGGGCCAAAATCGGTTCATTGTAACATATCCAGAATTAATTTGGTACTTTTTCAACAATTTTTGCTACTTCGAACCACATCAATTTCACACGCCAATAACTAGACTTTGGGGTCTCAATTTCACCTTTTTCCTATAATTGTCACACTTCTAACTCAAATTGATTTTACATTAAAGCGCTTAGGAGCTTTTGGATCAAATTACGGTCTATTAAAGAACGGAATAGGCTACATATGAGGCAAACAAAAGAACAAGCTAAAGGCTCAATGGGGCTGGCTAAGATAATGTACAAAGGTAGGTCAAAAGAAGGTATGAACAATGGCTATCAAAGAAATGCCTAAATCTTCTCCTAAACTCACAATCTTTATTTCGCTTTGCACACACACCAGGCAAGTTCTAGCATCAGTTTCAATAAGGAATATACAACAGTCGTACACACTCATGGCATATGGTCAACTCAATTAGAAGCATCATAGATTCTCAACCCAACAGTTACATGAATTCAAATTAAACTAACAATCATAACAAGAGTCACAACTAGAGCCTAGGTGTTTCAAATGTAATGATCCATCACATACTTATGTTATAATGTCATGTGATCCACAAGAATAGCTACATTTAATTAAATGACCAATTTTCTCTTAAGATAGTCGTCATCCATCCATCATCAAGAAAGGCACCTTATTATGACTAAATAGAATAAACATCTAACAAGAAACAAAATAAACAAATTAAATAATCCTATCTTAGAAAGATGCTAAGGAGAAGGTACTATTTTCTTACAAAAAAAGTAGCACAGTGACTAACCACCTCACACTCTAGCTCAGGACTGTCCCCAGTGCAAATAACAACATAAAAAACCTGGCTAGTAGTACTCCTTATCAATATTAGGAGTCATGCCACCTGCATTGAGATCATCATCAGATTTATTTTTCCTTTGTTCATCATATCATCCACGTCAGCCACACATAATGAAACTAACTATAATTAAGATGAGGGTGGTGAATTCACCACCCCACACTTAATTTGTTAGTATAAACCAATTAAGTGTTATTGTCGGGTACTCAGACTTCGCCGACATACACTTTGATATGGTGCACCAATATTAGTTGCAATATAATTCACTCACTTTAATTCCCCCAATTCTATTTCAATGAATCTCTTTTTGAACAAAATCATGCCCTACAACTTCAACCATATAAAGATATACAGAACACCATCACTTTCGCATAATTTTCTCAACATTATGTTCAACATAATAAGATTGAAACTAATAGTTACACAACTACCATGTTGGGTGTGAACAATTCACTCACAGGTACAAGCTCAAGTACTAGCATAATGGTACTTATCTTCCCAAGATGTTTAAAACCCTTCTTTGACATAGACATGTCAAAAATTTAATTCATAATCCTCAAGAAATCAATTAACTATAATGAAAGGTCATAATAACTAAGGGTTAAGAAAGTAAAACTTACCTTGAAAATGGAAGATTAAAGAAGGAAGGGGGAAATTCTTGAGATTGTTACACAAAGAGGAATCTTGAAGGACAAATAGAATAGTGAGAAAGAAATCTTATACAGCTTAGGAGTGAAATAAGGATGACTTTGGGCATTCATGGGGTGGATTCTATTAAAGGGTGAAATACTAATTGGATTGACCCAATTGGAAGTCGGGTACTAAGCTAAATTGGGAAGTGTATGCAACGTACAAGAAAAGGAAAGTGTTTAAGTATGCACCGCAAAAGGTATTGCACACTTTGAGCTGTGCGGCGTATTGTAAATGTGGTGCATACCCTATCACATATATTTACATATGTGGCACATACGGTATCACCTAGTTTAGGCAGTGGGCATAGGCAATTGGAAATGTGGTACCCTATCACCTATATTTTTATGTGTGGTGCATAGAGTATCGCCTAGTTTAGGCAGTGGGCATAGGCAATTAGAAATGCAGCGCATACCCTATCACCTATATTTTTATGTGCGGTGCACAGGGTATCGCCTAGTTTAGGCAGTCATAGGCGATTGTAAATATGGCATACTTTTGTGACTAATTATGTGACATTCAATGAGGTCAATGGTAGGCTTTGGGATCGAGCCTATCGGCCCGATCCCTACTTTACCACCACAAACCTCATTGAAAGTCAGAAAATAAAGTCACATTGCAAAACTTTTTGGGTCGGATTAACATAATTTGAGGCACGACTCTAATGCGAATCATACTTCAGCCCTACACATTTGACCACTCCCAACTTACCTGTAATATTCTCATCACTCCTAAACTTACCACCATTGACATAGCTCAATTCCAAATCAAATTTGGTACTAATTTCCACCTTATTACTTCATGTACCTACACTTACTCAAAAACAACAAAAATGATTAGAAGGATGGGTTGATTCCCACCAAGGGCCGTAGTTTCGGTCGTGGCTCGACTTTTCTTTCTGCATTTTTTTAACATGATAAAGTGAAAATAAAATCATGGGTTACCTCTCATGTAGCGCCTGATTTAACATCATGGCATGACTCGATTATGTTGAATATTCAGACTTCATCAAGATACATCGATGATACCATTTGTACCTCATTTGTTGGATCAAGACAATGCTTTATTCCTAGTCCAACCATTTTGAAGTCACTCATATCCTTGCTTGCAAGTTCAACTAAACCAGCTATGGTCTTCACAAAAGACATATCCTTAACTAGTGCATCTTTCTTATCTTCATAGAATACATCAACAATCAAGAAGACACTCATCTCCTTTTGTTATTTCATAGACCGACATACTTCAAAGCTAACTTTTTTCTCATTGTGTCTAAATTTTAGCTTATTCAGCTTCATGTCAACTAACACTATCCCAGTTGCTAAGAATGGCCTACCTAAAATTATGGGTACTTCAAAGTCCACTACGCAATCAAGAATCACAAAGTTGGCAGGAAATATAAAATCAACAACTTTTACAAGTACATCATGTAGAATACCAATTGGCCTTTTTACTGATCTATCCACCATTAGAAGTCGAATATTGATGGGCGTAGGATCTCCCAAAACCATTTTCTTAAAAGACGTTAATGGCATAAGATTTATACTTTCCCGAAGATCGCAAAGGGCCTTTTTAAATTTTAGCAATCTAATCGTACATGGAATAGTAAATGCTCCCGGATCAGCCTTCTTCTAGACAATAGATCTTATAGCAATAGCAATATAATAATGAAGATTATCTACCATTTCATAGCTCACAATCCTTTTCTTGGTCAATGGGTCTTTCATAAACTTAGCATATCTGGGCATATGTTCTAGTTCTTCAACTAAGGGCACATTCACTGTCAACTGCTTTAAGATAGCCATGAATTTGCTAAACTTTCCATTATCTTCTTTCTTCTTTAATCATTGTGGAAATGGGGATGGTCGCCTTGGAATTTTAGTGGGAGCAACTTTTACCTCCTTCCTTATGCCTTGCTCCACATCACTAACGTACTTCAGCTTAGGTGGTTGTTCTACTTCCACACTCTCCTTTTTTGAACTTCCCAACTCCACAGGCACCACTGAAGATTCATCAACTATATACCAATCCATTTCATCCTCATCAGTATGAGAGGATGCTCCCAATCCTAAACTAGATAACAACTTACCGCTCCTAGTAGTAATGGCCATACATGATCTATCTGTCCTCAAATTTTGAATTGTATCACTTGGTAGGGTCCCATTATATCTTTAGTTGAATACTGCAGATAATTGGATCATCTTCTGCTCCAATTATTTAATAATGACTGAGTGCAATTTTACTAGTTGACTCATGTAAGATATTTCACTCTTTACAGTAGTCACGCCAGAATTTGTCGCCTCAACTTTCTTTAATAGTTTCTCCATCATGTCCTCCATGGACATTTTTCCTGAACTGGTGGCAGCATTATCACGGTTTCTACGAGGTACATATAGTCCACTCCTGTCACTTTTGTTCTTCTAATCTCCTTGATGGTTCAAACCTTGGTTTCCTTGGCCACCACCTTTGAAACCCATCTGATTGTTTAAGTAATTGGCTTCTTCCTCAGGATTGGAGTTAGCCCTTCTCTGTGATGCTACAGCTTTAACCTTCTATGTATTTCCTGATAATAAATGCTTAGTGAGAAGATCCTTCTGCGTCTTTATGTGAGCTATGTCCTGGTCACACTCTTCTTCTTTTCGCCTCTGTTCTGCATTTATGCCAATAGAAAAGTAGAGCTTGTTACCTTAGAATCCTGGTATGCCAAGATCTACCTTTTTTGTCATACGGTCAAGCATGTCAGCTGCTTCAGGGAAGGTAAGGTCCATGAATGACCCACCTACAGCATTTTCCACCATTAGCTTAGTCACAGAGTTCAAGGCCTAATATAATATCTCCATCAAGTGGACATTGGTCATCTGATGATTTGGGCAATGCATAAGCTTCTTCTTGAACCTCTCCCAAGTCTCGTGGAGAGCCTCAGTTGAAAGCTATCTGAAATTGCTTATCTCATCTCTCAACTGTGCTTTCTTGGATGGAAGAAATAATCTTTCTACGAAAGCATCTTTCAGTTGCCTCCAATTAGTAATAGAGTCAGGAGTTAGCCCATTTAACCATAGAGTTGCCTATCTAGATAGTGACAATGGAAATAGGCGCAGTCGAATCACATTTTGTCTAACCCCTAGGTTGTTAAATAACTTGAATGTTGAGATAAAAATAACCAAATGCATATTCAGGTTGTCTCCTGCAAGTCCACTAAATAACCCTTTGAGTTGCAATAGCTGGATCATAGTACTTGTAATATTAAACTTTTCTCTAGGTGCTAAGGGTGGAGGAATAATAGCTTATATTGAACCGGCTCCATCCAAGTCGTCATCATCATATCCAGATTAAATTGCATAGCTTAGCGTTCAGGTCTTGCTCTAAAAGGATGATTTATATTCATATTTCTGTTCACTGGTACAACTATATCCTCTACATGCCTTCGATCAACTGGCCCCAATAACTCATCATCTCTCAGGTCCTCTTCATCTGGATTAGGTTCCTGACCGAGGTTATCATTATTTTGGAGGTTTAATTGAGCATTAGCCAAAGCAGCTAATCTTTCAGCTTCCTATTGGTTAGCCATTCTTTTAATGAGATGACGTTCAGGATTGAAGGGTAATAACGGTCCTCCTGAACTTCTGGTTTATGGCATAAAAAACAGTGATCCTATAATGAACAAAAACAACAAATAAATGTAAAATAAGGAAACTTGACTAACAGTCAATTAACACACAAAAACTCAATTGACAACCGTATTCCCCAGAAATGACGCCAAAATTTGATACACCCAAATTACACCTCTTACAAGAGAGTAAGCAGTCGTTGTCAAATATATAACCCAACTAGGTTGGGGTTGAATCCCAAAGGGAATATGGTGCTAATAAAGTTGTATGCAGATTTGTTGACTTTTAATCATTTATTTTCGTAAAATAAATAGGGGGGATTTGATTCAGTTCACCAATTAATGGTTTCAGTTTAACAAGATGACATACATGTATTAGTATTCAAATTCCGAGAAATAGCAATCTAGGGTTATGTCCACCTTATAGTTTTCAATATTTTCAAACTATGGGCTTTATGAATTCATATATACATCATACATATAGAAAAATGTATTGTATTTAATAATATAATCCTAGTGTTTCTCAACAATCAAGGACTAATTCACTTTATTTCTCTATAATCAAAAGTGTTCACCAAAATAACCATATGAAATCTCCAAGTAGTTAATCCTTCTAAGGCATTAACTTATGAAATAGGGGTTAGTAATCCTATTTTCTTGTCACTACTCTCTTTTCCGAACGTCAACCTTTCTTTTTAACAAGTTGCATTTTAAGGCATATCCTCTATGTTTGCAACCACGAGAATTCAAGATAAATAAAGAGTGTATGATGTAAACAAATCAATGCATAATGAATTCAAATCCTAAAGTAATAGATTGTACGCTACAAGACTTTCGTAACCCTAACTAATAAACTTAGCTACTCATGAATAAAATGAAAATCATCATAAATATATTCATCATACCAAAAACTAGAAGATGATCTTGGTGTGCAAATAGTGAAAACAAGAGAAAAAACATTTTTCTCTCACTCCCAGGCTAAGCCGCCCTTCTCTGCTCTCTCCAAAAAATACCGAATAATGAATAATTGAATAAAAATTCAGCATTAAGCCTTTTAATAATCTTTTTCTCATAATTTCCTTCTAAGTCCCTAAACTTTTTATAAATGACAAACTAGTCTTGGACATAGTTTCTAGGCGCCACATTTGGTCCAAATTGCTACTCATTCTTGTTTCATATGCCATCCTCATTCCATAGTCCCATAATGTCTTCACTACCTCATTAATACCTGGAATCATGCTAATCACATCAGTTAGCTCAATTAAATAGAAGTAGAGTAAAAATATAAAAAAACTAGGTACTTTGTTCTCTAAACATAGCTAAAATATGGATAAGTTATGGTGCTTAGGCGTATCAATACACTCAAGATTAGTAATACACGGTCACTGACTCCAAATCTCAAGGAATGAATCCTACAGTCTGCATACATTTTCTGCCTATTATATGATGGTCTGATCCTATCCTGAATTACCCTAACTCTATCCAATGAGTCCTAAACCAAATCTGTACCACAAGGTCTCTCTTTGGAAGTCTTAAACTATCTAACAGGAGAATGACATATCCTACCATGCAATGACTAATAAGGAGCCATCTCAATACTAGAATAATAGCTATTATTATACACGAACTCTACCAATGCTAAGTATTGATCCCACTGACCTCCAAAATCTATAACACTGTCTTAGAGAATATCCTTGAGCTCCTGAATAGTTATCTTAGACTGACCATCGATCTGCGGATGAAAAGTTGTTCTCAAATCTACTTGAGTACCCAACTTCTCCTTGAATGCAGTCTAAGACCTCAAAGTAAACATAGAACTAGGATCTAAAATAATAGAAATGGGCACCCTAAGCAAATGAACTATCTCTTATACATAGTTATGGTCTAATATATCATTATTAAAGGTCATATAAATAGGAATAAAATGTGCTGACTTGGTCAAACAATCCATGATAACCCAAATGCGATAAAAAACATGGGAAACCCTAGGCTACCCACCAATAAAGTCCATGGTAATTAGCTCTCTTTTACACATGGGAAGGGCAACCTCTGATTCAAACCACCATATGTTGATGCTCAACTTTAATCTACTACAACATAGGCAATGAGCTACAAAGTCTGCCATATCATTCTTCATTCCATTTCACCAATAATGCTACCTTAAATCTCAATACATTTTGGTTTACTGGTATGAATGAAATCTCTAGAGCTGTGGACCTCATGAAGAATCGACTGAATCAAGTCACCAAACTTAGAATCACAAATATAGCCCAGAAATCTTAAAATACCCTTGATGTTGGGTGTATTTATGCATTTTAGTGTTGTTATCCTAGCTTATTTAACCTTGTTTTGAGGATAATTCATGTGCTTAATGTGTGTATGATGACATAAATAAGCATCTAAGTATTCAAGGATGTGTTTATAATGTTCATAAGTGTTCTCCAACTAGTTTTACTAGCTTTAGCTAGGTGTTATTTTAGTCTATCACATTGGATTCTAAAGTGTTAAATAAGTTAAAAATAGTTTAAGTGTATTTGTGTGTGGAAAATTTTGTAAATAATGTTCAAGGGACAATTGAATCAAGCATGAGTCAAAACAATAACTTAAAGATTAAAGTGGACTAGACTTAGTCTTAACTCGAGTTTCTAGTCCATCGTTCTTGTTATTATTTTGTTTTGAGCTCTAATCCATGGTGTGTGATGATGTAGGATGCTTTTTGACTTGATTATGATGATATAAATAAACTAAATAAGTTGTAAATAGAAGGGAAAGAACACCACAAGGCATGGAATTAAAGGGAAAAGGCTAAAGACGAAGTTGGACATGAAATGGCAAATTCTAGAGAGCACTCACGATTGAGGTGCGACATGAGATCCACCCCTCCTTTTCATAGCTTATTTCGTGAGCTACAAATAACCTTTACACAGCTCATGTCGTGAGCTCCACTTCCCCTTTTCAGCATGTACGATGTGAGGTCCTCTCCCTATACGACCAATTGTCTACTACTATAAATAGGACTCGTACATGTTATGTTACATACTTTTTGACATACTCGAGTAATTGAGGAGGCTTCTAAGTAATTTATTTAGGATTTTTATTCTTTAAACTTATCTTTGTAATAGATTTTATTATGTTTTCAATTATTTAGATCATGATTATGTCTATTAGTAGTTAAACGCCCTCTTTCTGAGGTTAAAACTAAGAAAACGACTGGTGTAATTTTGAATTGATTTATTTTGATTTAATTATCTTATTTTGTTTTTTTTAGCGTTGTTTCAACTATTTTAAGGATTCATGGCCCTTATAATATATTCATTGTCAACCTTGTGATGGAGGGGGGGATGGGGAATTAGAAGATAGAACGTGGGAATAAACAAAGTAAAGTTCTTATTCCTTAATAAAATAAGGAGTTCGAATTAGCATCTAGAATAGGGATATTCCTAGAATCCTTTCTTGGTTCACATGTAGGACGATAGATTTAAGCACTTAAATGGATTATAACATCCCCACTCAATAATGTATTTGTAATATCCAAGTTAGGTAAATTATTATAGGCTGGGAGACCATAATCATGTGATAAACCCTACAAATAAACAACCAAGATAATCAAGTTAACGAATAAAGTTCAATAGCGTAGTATGATTGTTTGAAGTGCTTTAACCCTGGGCTTTACTCTATTGATTGTCTTTAGTCTTTTACTTTACGTACTGTTTACTTTACTTTTAGTTACAACTTTAAAACTCTCTTGTGGTTACGCTTGCACTAGATTAATCTAAATAGTGAACTAAAATTTGAATAGTTTTTGGAACTAGTCCCTATGGGATCAATATTCAACTATCTTTAAGGGAACTATATTACTTAGTAGAGCATGTACACTTGCGTGTTCGCTATCATGTTTTTGGCACCATTATCGGGGACTGGTAATTTGGAAACTATTTTATTTCTAGTTTTTATTTTTAGATTTCTATGGCGCTTTACACTTGGCCTATGTTTTATATTTGGAGGAAACAAGTTTTCAGGCTATTAAGCTGGCAAGGTACAGGGAATTGGCTGAACCAAATTTCGAACCCAAACAACACTTCCATCAGCGAAAGAGATAAGTATTTATTCTCCCCCATATTCTGCTTGTAGAAGAAGATCAAGAAAATCTTGCTCTCATAGATGAAGAACAAGCAGCCTGCGAGACAGTTACAGAAGTGGCAATACAACTTCTGATAAATTTGGCCTCCACTTTTCAGAAACCGACTGTTGGAGGTTATTTTGAGCTCAAACAGAATATAGTGCAGCTTCTCATCATCAGTGGGTATTTCACGGGGCTTTCACACCAAGATTCACAATTCCACCTATGAAACTTTTTGGAGATTAGTGACATATTCATCCATATGAGTGTGTCAACTGACTATGTGAGGCTGATACTATTCCCCTTTTCACTGTTAGGGGAAGTAAAGACGTGGTTGAATGCTGAACCGACACATTCAATCACTTCCTGGGATGACTTAACTCAGAGATTCCTCACCTGATTTTTTCTGTCTAGCAATACTGCGAGACTTCGCAATGAGATTGTGTGCTTCAAACAGAAGCCAGACAAAATTTTTTGTCATGCTTGAGAGCATTTCAAGGATCTTGTTTGGATTTTCCACACCATCAATAGTCCAATGAGGTATTAGCTCATACTTTTGTTAAGGCACTTGACCATAACACAAAAATCCTGTTAGATTTAGCTGTAGGTGGTCAGGCTCTGGAGACGACGTATGATGAGTTGTATACTTTATTAAATCAAATTGCATAAGGAAATCCAGAGTGGCATTCAGACTCAAGGAGTGCTACTAAAAATATTACAGGTTTTTTAGAGGTGGATCAGCTTACCACAATATCTGCTCAGATTGTTGCATTACAAAATCAGTTAACTACACAGCTCAACAATATGATATTAGGCGCTAAACTGCCTAAAACCGTTGTAAATGCAATTCAGTAGACAAGCACTTGGTGTATGGTGTGTGGAAATAGTGATTATTCTATAGATATGTGTTCTATCAAATCCCGAGTTTGTGATATTTGTGGGCAACGTTTAGAGGCCTAACTATGGGAAAGTCTACAACATGAAGTGGTAGACTCAACCATTAAATCAGCAATAGAACACCCGGTAGTGGTAGTTTCAGCAACCACAAGCTCAAGCAAATCAGGTCGCAAATAGCAATCTGGAAAAGACACTACTAAAAAAATAGGAAAACCGACCACAAAAATCGACCACATGTGGTCGATTTTACCGCATTTGTGATAAGAAAAAGGACCAAAATGCATGGTTGGAAAAAGTTTGATAGCTTTTTAAAATCGACCATACGTGGTCATTTTTTTTATATATATATATTTAAAATTCTATATTATTTAAAAAAAATTAAAAACCAAAATAAATTTTCAAAAGAAACCAACCACAAGTGGTCAGTTTTGTATTTAAATTAATTAATGAATTTATAAAAAAACTGACCACATGTGATCAATCTTATTAAAATTAATTAATTAATTTAAATTCAAAACCGACCACTAGTGGTTGGTTTTTTATTTAATAATTTATTTAATAAAATAATTTTAATTAATCATAGTAAACCAACCATATGTGCATGGTTTTTAAAAAAAATTTACCAGAATAAACGATCACATGTAGTTGATTTTCTGGAAATATTTTTAAAAACCAACCATATGTGGTTGGTTTTTCTTGTAATTTGTGAAAAAAAAACTAACAGCATATAGCTATGCTACATTCCATTTTACAATTAAGTCCACCAATCATATATACAATCAACCACCATAAGAATACAAACATTAAAAATCAAATTATTTACAAAATTTATCGAGGTTCCAAATCCAAACTACAAAATATACGAAAGACTAAAAACTACAACTCATCATCCGCATCCTCATTCTTGGCCTCACCCATTCTACTATCAATATTTCATTGATATGTCTAGCTATAATTAGGTTCCATCTACATAATCAATCACATTCAAGTAATTAATTCAAGGCACAAAAGTTCACATTTAAAGTATCTATACTTAAACATTTTCAAGTCACTAATTTACTTCACAAGTTACCAACTAAACTTAATTCAAAATGAAAAGCTCACGTTTCAAGTACCTACACTTAAACATTTTCAAGTCTCTAATTCACTTCTCAAGTGACCACACTTTACTAAAATCAAAACACAAGTTCACATTTCAAGCACCTAAATTCAAAATAAAAATCACTAATTCATAATTCAAGTAACTACACTTAAACATTTCTAGTCACTAAGTCACTTTACAAGTTACCTAACTAAACTAAATTCAAAATGAAAAGTTCACATTTCAAGTACCTACACCTAAACATTTTCAAGTCACCAATTCACTTCACAAGTTACCAAACTAAACTTAATTCAAAATAAAAGTTCACATTTCAAGTACCTACACTTAAACATTTTCAAGTCACTAATTCACTTCTCAAGTGACCACACTTTACTAAAATCGAAGCACTAGTTAACATTTCAAGTACCTAAATTCAAAATAAAGTCAATAATTAATAATTTAAGTAACTACACCTAAACATTTCAAGTAACTAATTCACTTCACAAGTTACCAAAGTAAACTAAATTCAAAATCAAAAGTTCACATTTCAAGTATCTACACTTAAACATTTCAACTCAATCATCCCCTTCACAAGTTACCAAACTTAACAAAAATTCAAAATGAAAAATTCACATTTCAAGTACCAACACTTAAATCACTTTCAAGTCACTAAGTCACCTCTTAAGTTACCAAACTAAACTACATTCAAAATAAAAAATTCACATTTTCAACATTTTCAAGTCACTACGCCACCTCCCAAGTAACCAAACTAAACCACATTCAATACAAAAATTCACATTTCAAGTACCTACACTTAATCACTTTGAAATCACTAAGTCACCTCCTAAGTTACCAAGCTTAACAAAATTGAAAATAATAAATTCACATTTGAAGTACCTACACTTAATCATTTTTAAGTCACTAAGTCACCTCCCAAGTTATGAAACTAAACAACCTTCAAAATAAAAAATTCACATTTTCAACATTTTCAAGTCACTTAGTCACCTCCCAAGTTACCAAACTGAACTACATTTAATACAAAAATTTACATTTCAAGTACCTACACTTAATCACTTTCAAGTCACTAAGTCACCACCAAAGTTACCAAACTTAACAATATTAAATATGAAAAATTCACATTTCAAGTACCTATACTTAATCACTTTCAAGTCACTAAGTCACCTCCCGACTTACCTAACTAAACTACATTCAAGATGAAAAATTCACATTTTCAACATTTTCAAGTTACTTAGTCACCTCCCAATTTTCCAAACTAAACTACATTCAATACAAAAATTTACATTTCAAGTACCTACACTTAATCTCTTTCAAGTCACTAAGTCACCTTCCAAGTTATAAAGATTAACAAAGGTATTTCCTATAAATTAATAGACTGAATTAAAATAGTATCACAAATTAGGCTGAAACTGCCAAAAATAGATTAATTGAAAAGTTGTCTAAATTAAGAAAAAGGCAAGGCAATCAATCAAGGAAATAAAAAGGTAGAAAATATTCAAAACACTCAATCAAGGAATTACTACAGCAAGCAAATCATATATCATTAAATAAGAATCGGTTGAAAGAGGTTTATTTCTTTATAATTGATTAAGAGTATAAAATTATGTAATAAGAAAATTAGTAAATAAGGCATGAGATTAGTTGGGGATTATCACAGATGAAGAATGAAACGTTCAAATACAAGTAAAGAATAGTGTCACTAACCAAACGTTGAAATACAAAATCGATCCATGTGCTAAACAGAAAACAAATACAATGACCAATAAGGGTCATCGAAGACTAGTCAAACTATTTCAATGAACCTAGTAAAAATAATAAAGAGTAATCATGCAAAGCCAAAAATTTAACATCCCTATTAACACTCAACAAAATGAGATGTGTTCACACGCATAACTAGGGATAACCAATTAGCATATCAAAGGCAATTACTACAACAATTGAAGCAGAAAAAGTAAAGATAGAAGTGATAATAATTTTGGCCAATGTTGCACCGAAAAAGTTGCTCCGGCCTGATATGAAATGGAGATGGAAGATAAAGGACAACATAGTGGTGGAAGGTTAGAGTAGCATGGAAAGAAAGATACCCACCGATGGTGGTCGCGGTAGACTGGTGGAGTAGAGAGAGAGAAAATGCGGAAAAAAGCCGATTGATTTTGTTCAAAAATGGGATTAGTGTTGAGGTTTGTTGTTTAAAGGGAAAGAAATGGGAATATCTGTTCTTAACCGTCGGATCAACTTTGATCAACGACTGAAATTAAAAATTACAAAATAGGGTCAAATTGATATGAATGAGTAGAATTGACAATAAAATGTGGACCAAAATTAAATGATTTAAGGAAAATGAAATAAAATTAGGTTGCTATTCAATAAATAAAATAATAATAATAACAATAATAATAGTGGTAATAATAATAATAATAATAAATATGATTATGATGATGATAATAATAATAATAATAATAATAATAATAATAATAGAAAATATATTTATAAAATCATGAGCATGAATATCTATGAAGATAATTTAATAAATATAAAAAATATTATATTTAAATTAGTAAATTATATAAGAAATATGATAAAAAAAGATAAGTTGTATGTCTTAAAATTATAATGTGACACGTCAATATTTATTTGATACCAAAATAATACGTAAAAATATTAATACTGTAAATATAATAATTTTTGTAAAATAGAAGCCTAAGAGGAGCCCCGGGAGGTCAAAATTGGGTGTCAACAATATATATATACCTTGCAATACAGTATGTTAATCAGATAAATTATCGATTAATTATCTTACGTTATTACAACTTCAACAATATATGTGTGTCTACATTGACACAATTAGTATATCTATTTCCTGAATAGTATGATATCAACGTATTATTCAAAATATTTTGATACAAAAATTCTGTTATATAGCTTTCGATTATTGCATACGTCACTACACGAGATATACGTATATATTCATATATTCAATTTTCTATCAACTTCCAAATACGTACTATATACATCACATATAGGATTTTACTGCCCCATAATAATATACAGCGTATTTCACACATACTCAAATGAATTATCGGTTAGCTTATCTTATGTCATTAATATACCTTCACTACATAATATGTATATATACTATATAGATACCTATATATACACACACATATACACACTATTGACTATATCAAGTTCTAAATATGTACTATATGCATCATATACATACACGAGTATATTATCCAATAATATAATGTGACGTATTTCATATACATACTTTGATGAGTTATAGATTAATTTGATTATCTTATATTAATATAACTTCAACGTACAGTATATTACTACTTCTATCATTTCAAATCAAGGTATTCAATATGTTTGGGTGGATTCTACTAGTTTTTTACTACATCGTTCATCGATCGATCACAACATCATATATATATATATATATATATATATATATATATTATATAGATCAACTCTTGAATACGTACTATATACATCATTTCCACAAGTATATTACCTCATAGTAGAACACATTCATTATATTCTGATGAATTATTGGTTATATATGTATGTTACATTATTATAATTGCAATAGTAGCATAATATCATTACCTCAACTCTCTCTCTCTCTCTATATATATGTATATTTATTTATTTATTTATTTTTATATATATCAACTATTGAATACATACTATATATATATTACATCCACAAGTATATTACCTCATAATAGAACACATTCATTATATTCTAATGAATTATCTATTATATATGTACGTTACATTATTATAACTCCAATAGCAGCATAATTTCATTACCTCAACTATATGATATAAACATATCTACTATACAAAGATAATGTTTAATGTCATTTAACGCATATATTAAGGAAAATATTTATTTTATATATTGAAACATAAGTAAAAGATAAAGATTATGATTAACGTAATTTACTTATTTTATTTGATATATTTCATAGTATAATTTTTTTACAAAATATAAATTTGATTTATTTTTATTATTATTGTATTGGTTATCAATTAAGTGTGATCAGTGTAATTTAAAAAATATATATATTTGATTTTACATATAATTATTTTTTAATCAGAAACAACCACAAATGGTCTCTTTTTTAAATTTTTTTATTTTTTTAATACAAAAGCGACCACAACAGGTTGTTTTTTTTTAAAATTTTGCCTTTTTTATTTTTTAATTCCAAAGCCGACCACTTGTGGTCGCTTTTATAAAATATTTTAAATTTAATTTTTAAACTAAAACCGACCACTAGTGGTCGCTTTGTAAAAAATACATCAAAATTTTATTTTTTAAAATAAAACTGACCATAAGTGGTAAGTTTTTTAAAATTATTATATTTTTTATTTTTTAAATTCTAAAACCGACCACTTGTGGTCTCTTTTATAAAATATTTTAAATTTAATTTTTAAAATAAAATCGACCATAAGTGGTTACTTTTTAAAAATAATTTTTAATTATATTTTTTAAATAAAACCGACTACAAGTGGTCGATTTTTTAAAATTATTTTCTTTTCTATTTTTTAATTTCAAAACTAACCACTCGTGATCGCTTTTATAATATATTTTAAATTTAATTTTTAAAATAAAACCAACCACAAGTGGTCTCTTTTTAATAGTAACTTTTAGTTATATTTTTTAAATAAAACCTACCACAAGTGGTCAGTTTTTTAAAATTATTTTCTTTTTATTTTTTTAATTCAAAAAATGACCACTTATGGTCGCTTTTATTAAATATTTTAAATTTAATTTTTAAAATAAAACCCCCCCAAAAGTGATCTATTTTTAAAAATACTTTTAATAGTATTTTTAAAATTAAACCTATCACAAGTGGTCGGTTTTTTAAAATTATTATTTTCTTTTTATTTTTTGAATTCCAAAACCGACTACAAGTGGTCGCCTTTTTATTTTTTATTAAAAATAAATAATAATTAATATAAAAATAAATGAAATGATCATTTTGAAATTTTAAAATATAAAAGCGACCACATGTGGTTGTTTTTTTTATATTTATTTTTGAAAATTAAAAACCAACCACATATGGTCAGTTTTTTTGCGACCACAAGCTATGGTCGATTTTTTGTAGTAGAAAAAGCTATTTTTTTAGTAGTGAGATGACGAAGCAGATTCTACCTGCCTAATTAAAATTAGCAGAAGATATGCAGAATCAGTAGACCATTAGAAGGAGCTTAGAGTTGCAGTTAGGTCAAATACAGCAGGTACACAATACCAGGCCTCAAGGTGGGTTGCCAAGTGATACTGAAAATCCAAAACAAGTTATGAAAATCACTTTGAGGAGTGATAAAGGTTTTAATAAAGAACCTCCAAAGGCAACTAAAGAGGTAGATGATGATTTGGTGCCTAAATAGGTAAATGACAAAGTTTCTAAAAATTTAATAAAGTCTGAGTACTCAAAATAAAATGTTATTGAAGAAGTGAAGAAGATCCCCACCACTACCTTTCCCATAGAAACATATAAAGGCAAAAGAGGATACATGCTTCAATAAGTTCTTTTACATGTTTAGAGAGCTTCACATTAATTTACCTCTTTTAGATGTTTTATAGGAAATGCCCACGTATGATAAGTACTTAAGGGATGTGTCTTCTAATAATGTTAAGGTGCAGGATGCTGAGATAGTAGCACTCACTAAGGAGTGTAGCTTAGTAGTGACTCAAAAGATTCCCAAAAAGGTTAAAGACCCTATAAAGTTCACCCTCACCATTCAAATTAGAAATAGTGAGGTGGTTCAGGAACTTGGTGATTTAGGGGAAAGTATCAACTTGATGCCTCTATATTTGTTCAATACTTTGGGATTCGAAAAGACTAGACCGAGATTTGTGCTACTGTAGCTGGCAAACAAGACTTTAGCCCATTATGAAGGAGTCATAGATAATGTTATCTAAAGGTTGGTAAGTTTATTATTCTTGCTGACTTTATTATTTTAGATTTTTAGGCAGATGAAAGAGTTATTCCCGCTGACTTTATTATTTTAGATTTTTAGGTAGATGAAAGAGTATCAATCAAATTGGGATGTCCATTCTTAGAGATGAGAGGAGCTTTGATGAATGTGAGAGAGACACGATTACAATGAGTTTGGAGGATGAATTGGCGGTTTTCAAAGTGTACAAATTGAATTACACACTATCCCATTAAAAAGACTTATGCATGATTATCGTGATTAAAGGGGATAAGTATGGGGTGATAGAGAAGGTTCCACAAAAGACCTCTTCGAACTTCCTTAATGAGCAGCTAAGCCACGCCACCTAAGCTCGACATAATATAGATTGATGAGCCTAAAAAGGCTATTATTGAGAAAACTTTTGACTTTGAGAGTTCACACTCAAAAGGTTAGAAATAAATAAGAAGACGATCTCCAAGTATGAGGAAAAATATGAAGAAATGTGGATGAATCATAGTTGGGTCGTGCTACGACACTTAATCAGACACTTCTTTAGAGGAAACACAAGATAAGTAGGTATGTTATATTAGAAGTATTTTTATTTTTTGCTTCACTAGTTTTTGTTTTTGTTGAGTCACAGGTTGATGGGACGTCGGAGTATTGGAAATCTGAGTTAAGGAGCATGAAAAAGACTAAATGCGGGGTACTCAGACCTTCTTAATCTGTAAATATGGTACTAGCTAGGCTTAGATGCATCACGGAGTATTTTTATCTCAACATTTTAAGTATACTTTGGGGACAAAGTAGATTTTTAAGTGTAGGGTAGGGAATTCCTATTTTTTAGGGTAATTTTATTTTTTTGTTAGGAATAAGTGGGATGTTCTTATTAGTGCTATAGTTGATTGCATAATGAAAGAGTTTTGATTGTAAAAGCATGTTTATTGTGCGAATTACACATTTTGAGACTCCTAGGCTCATGTTATGACTCTTGTACATATTGGCTTAATGTTAAATTCCTGCTATTATGTGTTTAAGAGTTTATGAGGACCCTACGTGAATCGAGTATGTGCCATGTGTGTTTTAAGTGTTTGTATATTCTTTGTTATATGTGATGTCTAGAACTTGCCTGATGGGTGTGCAAAGTGAAATAAAGAGTGGAGGTTTAGGAGATAATATATATGTTTCTTTGATATCCTTATTTTATACCTTCTATTTGACCTACCCTTATGCATAATCTTAGTCAGCCGCATTGATCCTTAAGCTTTTTCTATGGAAGCCTCATATGTATCCTAATACCTTTTTTGATAGTCCTTAATTTGATCCAAAGCTCCTAAGCACTTTGGTATAAATTACTTGAATAAGGAGTTTTAAATTCAAGAGGGAGAAAGGTGAAATTGAAGACCCTAAGTGATAGTTATTAATGTGTAAAGATCTTTGTGTTGTGGTTAGGAGTTGAAGAAAGTTGTACTAAATAAATTCCCATTTTTAGTGCATGTGTGTTACAATGAACCTGTTTTGGCCCTGGTCCTCCGTGGACAATTTTCACCTCAATTAAGGTAAATCGCTTAAGTGGAGGGGGCTATCATAGGGGTGCGTAGTGTATAGTAGGTGTGAAAAAGGGCAAAATTAAATAATATATACACAGTATACCCCCACCATATTGTATGTGAATGAGCTTAATAAGATGGGGCAAAACAGAAGTTTGGTAGATGAAAGTGGTCTACATAGGTTATGAGAGATTAATCTTAATTTTCAAAAGTGATATATTAAAGTGCTTAGGTAATATAGTCACTATTAAGCCAAAATAGTTCCTACCTATCCCTTAGCTTATATCACAACCATTAAAGACCAATTTGATCTTAATCTTCATCATTCTGATATTAGTGAAGTACTACACTAAGGTCATGCCTATGGTTCATCATGTGTACCTTGTGAGTTCCTTGTGAGAGTGAGCATAACGTGATTCTTATATCCATTCTGTTATAAATTGTAATTATGGAAGTGTTTATGGGTAACTGTCTTGTTGTGAGAGAACATGTTTGATGAATATGGGTGATTTGTGAAATGTCTTTTATTGAGCAATACATATGAGTTTGCCAACTTTGTTAGTCAATTCTTGAGGCTGGGATATTCTGAAGTAGTGTTCTTGAACTGTCAATTGTGTACATAACATACTTAGTGTAGAAACTTTCATCATGTGTAGTCATTGTAGTACTAAATTGAGTGTATTGCTTGTACTAGAAGTGTAGAGTCTCCTCAACTTATAATTCGTAGAGGAAATAGTTGTTTGAGGATGAATAAGGCTTTAAATATGGGGTGGTGATATTGGGTGTATTTATGCGTTCTAGTGTTGTTATCCTAGCCTATTTAGCCTTGTTTTGAGGACAATTCGTGTGCTTAATGTGATTATGATGATATAAATAATCATATAAGTGTTCAAGGATGTGGTTATAATGTTTAGAAGTGTTTTCAAATAAGTTTGGGTTTAAAAGGATCATTTAGAGTCTAGACGAGAAAACTGGTTTTACTAGTTTGAGATAGGTGTTGTTTTAGTCTATCGCGGTTGGATTCTAATATGCTAAATGAGTTCCAAATAGTTTAATTGTCTATTTATGAGTGTAAAAACTTGTTTATAATGTGCAAGGGTGTAACACCCCGTATTCAAGTACGTGTATTGGCGTATTCAAGTACGTGTATTGGTCTTATTTATATGGAATTAATATTTTTATTTTATTTATACCAGAATTTTCTCGTTGATGGTTCCATGCGAAGGTTATTGAATAAGATTTCAAACAATATAAATATTTACAAAAATGAATAGGTTTCAGATATAATCGATCACGTTTGAAACTATAAAATGGTGGCCGGGATATTTGGGAATAGTAAATGTGCAGGAAAATTTCCTGCACACAAACTACTGAGGCCAGCTGAATTTTTTGGTCATCTTCGAACAATCATAACTCCATTAATATAATGAAATGGGAGAGATGTTACCTATGAAAAGAAATATCTTTGAGTCTTCTTTCCAATGCAATTGTTTTCATTTAAATCCAACGTCTGAGTAAGGAGTTATACTCGTTTTACTTCTGCATATCAAAATAGATTTTTAGGGTCAACTTCAAACGACCATAACTACTTGTACAGGATGAACTGGGTGGCCTACTTTATATGAAATGTAATACCGTTGAATTATCCTTCCAACGATACTAATTTCACCCAAATCCGATATCGGAACAAAGAGTTACGGTCGATCTACTTTAGCTTAGCAAAATAGTCCACCAAAGGACAGATTTGACATTATTTAAATTTTAAAGGCACTTTGGTCATTTCCTATTATATTATGGACGGGAATATGTGTATATATACATGTATATGAGTTCAAAAACTCATTTTCATCATCAATCATTGAGAAAGAGCAAACCCTAGCCTAATTTAACCTTTAAAGTACTTTTGATTCAACTGTAGAAATTCTAAAGTAATCCGATAACTGCATTTGTTATCTCGAGAGCTTCGAACGACACCTATTATTTGAGCAAACAAGATTTCATAATCAAGAGGTGAATTCTCAGGTATGAATATTGTTTGCCTTTGTTCTTTTCCATATGCATATGTGTGATAGAGTATTATATGTATTGGTTGTTATTGAAAGGTGATGAAAATAGGGTTATGGACTATTTTCCATGGTTTCGTTGTATTGAATTATGGAAGGTGGATATGGTAATTGAGTTATGGAAGGTGGATATGGTGATACACTATTGAATTGATGATTATTTATGTCTATGACTCAATTTGGTTTAATGGATTGGTTGGAAGGATAAATGAATCCAAACTTGATATTGGAGGATGTTGTATGAATATGCATGGCATGTGAATGTAATTGGAGTATAAGAAGGTTAAAGTGATACCCTTTATGGTGTAATTAAGGCTTACTACTTAACCACTAGTTTGGTGAAATCAAATAATTGAATTATGACGTTTGATTGCTAATACAAGATTACTAAATATGATCATTGTAGATAAGTATTCTGAAAAGACGGGAAGTCCATTCGGGACTAGTATTGAAGGTTGACAGTCAGGTATGTAAAGCATACTCTATACCATATCTTTGGCATGGAAGTGAACAATTGTTCTATTAATAAAGTTTCCAAAGTTATTCAATAACATGTGATCCATAATGGTTTTGTATGATGTCCTACATTACCAATGAACTTGTTTCCACCCTACAAGATGTCAAGACATTCTAATACTTACTGGTCTTCTAAATCTTACATGTTTATTGCACTAATGAATGTCAGAAGGTATCCGGTTACACAAACAATATCCATGTTCTATTAATGACTCCAAAACGTTTCATTGATATACCAATAAGTTCCTACTTCATTGTTATGGGATTGATGACTTCAAAACACTTCATTGATGTGCCAATGAGTTCTTACTTCATTTTTATTACATTGATGCTCTATTTATATGTCTCTTATTGATGTATCATTATTTCAAAGTATTAAAAATGCGGTGGCGACTGAAATAATAATCTCAAAGATTAATTGAACTAAGTGATGGAAGTTCTCTCTTATCGGGTGGTATCCCAGGGGCATAAGCCTATCATGGGTCGATCCCTATTTATGTGTTTATGGGTGATATCCCAAGGGCATAAGCCTATCATGGGTCGATCCCAGTTGATATGTACTGGAGGCAGCCTAATGGTCATAGTACAGTATAGTAATGATTACAAAGATGATAAGAACAAAGGTAAAGTGATAGAATAAATACAATGTACAGGTTGTCACAAGTTCTAGTAAGTGTAGTCCACTCCTATTACGATTTATTCACTTTTTTCTGGTTTCTATTGAGCTCCTATATCATATGTGATTATCTACAACTTTACATACTCAGTGCATATTTCGTACTAACGTCCCCCACGGGGGATCTGCATTTCATGCTGCAGGCACAGGTACCTCATCTCATACACCGCACAAGTAGGAGCCAGGATATCCAGCTGCTTTTGGTGAGCTCCAGTTTGCTTCTGGGCTTTCCGTGTCATATCCAGTCACTTTTGGTATTGTATAGAAGTTAGTTATATGGCAGGGTGTGTCCCGACCTTAGTTAAACTCTGTGTATTATCTAGAGGCTTTGTAGACCTAATGTACAGTCAAGGTGGTGTTTTGTGAATACACGTGATGGCTCTAACATCCAAGTATTGTATATATATGTGTGTTCTCGATCTTATACATGTGATTATTTTCTTTTATATATGACATGATGCTGTCCGAATTTTGGGTTGTCATAGAGGTATGCATGGGAAGTATAAGGTTATGAGCTGGTTCTCCCGGTCCTTCTCGGTTACGGGTGCCAGTCCGCCCTAATAGGAATTGAGGCGTGACAAAAGTGGTATCAGAGAAGTTTGTCCTAGTGAGTGTACAAAGCCGTGTCTACGTAGAGTCTTATTTATCAGTGTGTCGTGCAGCGTATCTATAAATAGGAGGCTATGGACATTTAGGAATTGTTTCTTTTCTTCATGTCTTAGATCGTGCGATAGAGCCTATATTGTATATGAAGTCATAGTTGATCACTGAATCCGTTTGTTTCTGTTATTATTGTAATAATGCCGGTTAACATAAGCAAGAATACCGGTAAGCAAGTAGATGTGGCTACTGGAGAGGGGACTAGTATGTCACCCACTATACCAGCTAATCAAAGTGAGGCTCCAGCTGAGCATGCATTAGAAACTTCTTCCACTCTGGAAGAAATAAGGGGGAGGATAACTATATCCCTAAAGCCATCTATTAATGTTGTTGATCAATATCTTAGAAATGGAGTGCAACTTTTGACTCGTATAGTTGCTGGGCAAGCTCAAGGGCAAGCCATTCCTACCACGGGTCCTAGTGGTACAGATAGGGAGGATAGCCTTCGAACATAAGATTTTCTTAAGATGGATCCTCCCACTTTTACTGGATTAGATCTTAACGAGGACCCACAGGAATTTATTGATAAATTTAAAGGGCCTTAGATGTTATACATGTAACGGGTAGAGAGATAATGGAGTTAGCGGCGTATAGATTTAAAGAGGAGGCTATATATTGGTATGAGGACTGGAAATGATCTAGGGGTATTGATGCACCCCCAGCTACTTGGAAAAAGTTCAAAGAGGCATTTCTTTATCATTATCTTCCATTTGAGATTCGTCAGGCCCGTGCAGATCAGTTTTTAAATCTTTGTCAGGGGAATATGAGCATGAGGGAGTATAGTCTCCGATTTAATTCTTTGTCGAGATATGCTTCTAATGTTGTAGCTACTATGTATGATAGAGTTCATCAATATGTGGATAGGCTGGATCCATATCTGGTTAGAGATTGTACTATTACCACTTTGAATAAAGATATGGATATAGCGAGAATCCAAGCTTTTGCACAAAAAATAGAAGATCAGAAGCAGGGAGAAGAACACAGGAATTAAAAAGAAGATATTCCAAGAGGGCCAGATCTACAGGGCAGTTCATGGCATCCCAAGGAGGATTCAGACCATAGTTTTCTGCTAGACCACCTAGGCCATTATCTTCTTATTCTGTAGCTAGTGCTCCATCACAGTTCCAATGGTCTAGAGGAAATCAATTTGTGCACAGAAGTAAGAGTCAAAGTTTGCGGACAGTGGCGTACCCAGGGAAAGGGAATATGAGCCAATCGAGACCTCCTTGAGAGCCATGGAATGTGGAAGGCATCATTTGGGCGCATGTCGGCTCGGGACTAATGTTTGGTTTTGGTGCGGTATGTCGGGGCATATGATGAGAGAATGCCCACGAAGGTTCATAGGGGGTATGGCACGACCTACGGGGTCATTTATTGCATCATCATCATTGATGCCTTATTCAGGAAGGGCTGCACAACCAATGGGTCATATTAGAGGTGATAGAGGAGACACGGGTTCTAGCGGGGCTCAAAATCGTACGTATGCTCTAGCGTATCGATAGAATTTAGAGGCTTCCCCAGATATGGTTACGGATACATTGTCTATCTTTTCATTCAATTTATATGCCTTAATTGATCTGGGTTCTAAATTATCTTATGTTACTCCATTAGTTACTGGAAAGTTCGAAAGAATACCCGAACTGTTAGTTAATCCATTTGAAGTGTCCACACCAATTGGGGAATCTATTATAGCTAGAAGGGTTTGCCGAAACTGTATAGTAACTGTTTGTGGTCGTGATACGATGGCTGATCTTATGGAGTTAGAAATGGTAGCTTTTGATGTTATAATAGGTATGGACTGGTTGGCGTCTTGTTATGCCACAATTGATTGCTGCACTAAAAAGGTATATTTCTATTTTCCAAATGGATCAGTCCTTGAATGGAAAGGTGAAATTAGCGCACCAAGAGGTAGATTTATTTCTTATTTTAAGGCAAGAAGAATGATTTCCAAGGGATACATATATCATTTAGTTAGAGTAAAGGATACAGAAGCGGAGCCACCAAATCTTCATGCTGTTCCGATGGTAAATGAATTTTCTGATGTATTTCCTGAAGATCTTCTAGGTTTGCCTCCTGAACGAGAAGTAGATTTTGGTATTGATGTAATACCAGGAACCCAACCAATCTCCATTCCTCCATATAGAATGGCCCCAGCAGAATTATGAGAATTGAAAGACCAGTTGAAAGATTTGCTAGAGAAGGGATTCATAAGACCTAGTATGTCCCCCTGGGGAGTACCAGCGTTATTTGTGTGCAAAAAGGATGGCTCGCTGAGGATACGTATTGATTATCAGCAATTGAATAAGGTGACTATTAAGAATAAATATCCTCTCCCAAGAAT
>NW_025859147.1:93640-94272 GCF_002878395.1 Capsicum annuum
TGATCAGTTACAGGGCACCAAGTGCTTTTCTAAGATTGATTTGAGGTCAGGTTACCACCAAGTGAGGGTCAAAGAAAAGGATATACCCAAGACAACTTTCCAAACATGGTATGGTCATTATGAGTTTCTAGTTATGTAATTTGTGCTAACAAATTTACCTGCAGCTTTTATGGATTTGATGAATACGGTGTTTAAGCCATTCCTGGATGTATTTGTGATAGTTTTTATAGATGATATTCTAGTTTATTCTTGATCAGAAGAGGACTATGCCAATCACTTACACAGGCATTGAAGACTCTTCGTGATTGTAAGCTTTATGTAAAGTTCTCTAAATGTGAGTTTTGGTTAAAGTCGGTGGCATTTTTGGGTCATATTGTATCTAGTGAAGGGATAAAGGTTGATGCTCAAAAGATAGAAGCTGTGAAGAATTGGCCAAGGCCCACAACGCCTACGGAGATTCGTAGTTTTCTCGGGTTGGCCGGTTATTATAGAAGGTTTGTTAAAGACTTTTCTTCCATTTCAGCACTCTTAACCAAGCTAACCCATCAAGCATCCAAATTCCAATGGAATGATGCCTGTGAGAAGAGTTTTCAAGATTTAAAGAACAAGTTGATTTCTACACCCGTGTTGGT
>NW_025859147.1:94372-95341 GCF_002878395.1 Capsicum annuum
GTTATTTTTGCTTTAAAGATATGGCGCCACTACTTATATGGGGTTCATGTTGATATATATACTGACCATATGAGCTTGCATTATATTTTTAATCAGAAGGATCTAAATTTAAGGTAGTGGAGCAATATGCAGATCCTATTTTATTACACCTTAAGGAGAATGTTCAGAGTGGTGCGACCAAGGCATTTGAGCTTAGGTGAGAAGGAGTACTTCAGTGCCAAAACCGATTGTGTGTGCCGAATGTAGATGGGCTAAGAAAGAAGATTATGATAGAGGCAGATTGTTCAAGATATTCTATTCATCCAGGATTAACCAAAATGTATCAAGATTTGAAAGATATGTACTGGTGGAATGACATGAAGAAGAGCATTGCAGAATTTGTAGCTGAATGTCCAAATTTCGAAAGAGTTAAAGTTGAGCACCAAAAACCCGGAGGTTATATTCAATGCTTTAATCTTCCAAGATGGAAGTGGGACATGATCAACATGGATTTCGTTATTGGTTTGCCTCGTACATCCTGGAAGTTTGATTCTATATGGGTGATTGTTGATAGGCTTACCAAATCCGCACATTTCGTACCAGATAGGACCACTTATATAGTTGAAGAGTATGTGAAACTGTACATTAAAGAGATAGTCCGATTATATGGAGTGCCAATCTCTATTATATCAGATCGGGAAACCCAATTTACTGCAAACTTTTGGAAGTCTTTTCAGAGGTGTTTGGGAACACAAATGAAGTTGAGTACAGCTTTGCACTCTCAAAAAGATGGACAAGCAGAATGTACCATCAAAACACTTGAAGATATACTACGAGCTTGTGTAATAGATTTTAAGGGCAACTGGGATGATCATTTACCTCTTATTGAGTTTTCCTACAATAATAGCTATCATTCAAGTATCAAAATGGCACCATATGAAGCTTTATATGGAAGGAAGTGTAGATCACCAATAGGATGGTTTGAAGTGG
>NW_025859147.1:95441-110771 GCF_002878395.1 Capsicum annuum
GTTTGAAGTGGGTGAAACTCTTTTGTTCGGACCAGATCTTATTTATCAAGCCATATAGAAGGTTAAAGTAATTTAGCAACGACTGAAAACAGCCCAAAGTCGACACAAGTCATATGCGGATAGTAGAAGGAGAGGGCTAGAGTTTTCTATAGGTGATTGGGTATTTTTAAAGGTATCAACAATAAAAGGGGTAATGAGATTTGGCAAGAAAGGGAAGTTGAGTCCACGTTATATAAGCCCGTATAAGATCACTCAAAGGTTTGGACAAGTTGCATATGAATTAGAGCTACCCCAAGAGCTCTCATCAGTACATCCGGTATTTCATGTGTCAATGCTTCGAAAGTGCATTGTAGATCCATCACATATCACTTCTACTGGGTATGTGCAATTTGCGGAAGACCTTACCTATGAGGAAGTTCCTATTGCTATTCTAGATCACCTATTTAAGAAGATGAGAAATAAAGAGATAGCATCTGTGAAAGTACGTTAACAAGTAAGTTTAATTTTTTTTATATATGTATAGTATTTATGTGATGATGTGAATGTTAATGATGGACTTGAACTTGTTTCGGTTGAATAACTACACTAACATTTGAGGACGAATATCCTAAAGGGGGGAAGGATGTAACACCCCATATTCAAGTACGTGTATTAGCGTATTCAAGTACGTGTATTCGTCTTATTTATATGGAATTAATTTTTTTATTTTTTTTTATACCATCATTTACCCGTCGATGGTTCCATGTGAACGTTATTGAATAAGATTTCCAATGATATAAAGATTTTCAAAAATGGATAGGTTTCAGATATAATCGAGCACGTTCAAAACTATAAAACGGTGGCCGGGATATTTGGGAGTAGTAAATGTGCAGGAAAATTTCCTGCACACAAACTACTGAGGCTAGCCAAATTTTCGGTCAACTTCGAACGATCATAACTCCCTTAATATAATGAACTGGGAGATCTGAGACCTATGAAAAGAAATATCTTGAGTCTTCTTTCTAATTCAATTGGTTTTATCCAAATCCAACATCTGAGAAAGGAGTTATACTCGTTTTACTTCAGCCTATCAAACCAGGTTTTTAGGGTCAACTTCAAACGATCATAACTCCTTGTACAGGACGAACTGGGTGGCCAAATTTATATGAAATGAAAGCTCTTTGAATTATCCTTACAATGATACCAATTTCACCCAAATACAATAGCGTAGAAAAAAGTTATGGTCAATCTACTTTAGCTTAGCAAAACAGTCCACCAAAGGACAGATTTGACATTATTTAAATTTTAAAGGCATTTTGGTCATTTCCTATTATATTATGGACGGGAATGTGTGTATATATACATGTATATGAGTTCAAAAACTCATTTTCATCATCAATCATTGAGAAAGAACAAACCCTAGCCAAATTTGACCTTTAAATTACTTTTGATTTAACCGTAGAAATTCCAAAGTAATCCAATAACTGCGTTTGTCATCTCCAAAGTAATCATTGATGATTATTTATGTCTATGGCTCAATTTGGTTTAATGGATTGGTTGGAAGGATAAATGAATCCAAACTTGATATTGAAGGATGTTGTACGAATATGCATGGAATGTGAATGTAATTGGAGTATAAGAGGGTTAAAGTGACACCCTTTATGGTTTAATTAAGGCTTAATACTTAACCACTAGTTTGGTGAATTCAAATAATTGAATTGTGACATTTGGTCGCTAATACTATATTGCTATATATGTTCATTATAGATAAGTAATCCGAAAAGACGGGAAGTCCATTTGGGACTAGTATTGAAGGTTGACAGTCAAGTATGTAAAGCATACTCTATACCATATCTTTGGCATGAAAGTGAACAATTGTTCTATTAATAAAGTTTCCAAAGTTATTCAATCACATGTGATCCATAATGGTTTTGTTTGATGTCCTACGTTACCAATGAACTTGTTTCTACCCTACAAGATGTCAAGACATTCTAATACTTACTTGTCTTCTAAATCTTACATGTTTATTGAACTAATGAATGTCAGAAGGTATCCGGTTACACAAACAATATCCATGTTCTATTAATGACTCCAAAACGTTTCATTGATATACCAATAAGTTCCTACTTCATTGTTATGGCATTGATGACTCCAAAACACTTCATTGATGTGCCAATGAGTTCTTACTTCATTATTATTACATTGATGGTCTATTGATATGTCTCTTATTGATGTATCATTGTTTCAAAGTATTAAAAATACGGTGGCGATCAAACTAACAATCTCAAAGATTAATTAACTAAGTGATGGAAGTTCTCTCTTATCGGGTGGTATCCCAGGGGCATAAGCCTATCATGGTTCGATCCCTATTTATGTGTTTATGAGTGGTATCCCAAGGGCATAAGCCTATCATGGGTCGATCCCAGTTGATATGTACTGGAGGAAGCCTAATAGTCACAGTACAGTACGGTAATGATTACAAAGATGATAAGAACAAAGGTAAAGTGATAGAATAAATACAATGTACAGGTTGTCACAAGTTCTAGTAAGTGTGGTTCACTCCTATTACGATTTATTCACTTTTTTTCTGGTTTCTATTGAGCTCCTCTATCATATGTGATTATCTAACACTTTACATACTCAGTACATATTTCGTACTGACGTCCCCCACGGGGGACCTGCATTTCATGCTGCAGGCACAGGTACCTCAGCTCATATACCACACAAGTAGGAGCCAGGATATCCAGCTGCTTTTGGTGAGCTCCAATTTGCTTCGGGGCTTTTCGTGTCATATCCAGTCACTTTTGGTATTGTATAGAAGTTAGTTATATGGCGGGGTGTGTCCCGACCTTAGTTAAACTCTGTGTATTGTCTATAGGCTTTGTATACCTAATGTACAATCAAGGTGATGTTTTGTTAATTGAAGTGATGGCTCCATTGACCAAGTGTTGTATATACATATATATGTGTGCTCGAGCTTATACAGGTGATTATTTCCTTTTATATGCGACATGATGTTGTTCGAATTTCAGGTTGTCATAGAGGTATGCATGGGAAGTATAAGGTTATGAGCTGGTTCTCCTGGGCCTCCTCAATTACGGGTGCCATTCCACCCCAATAGTATTTGAGGTGTGAAAAAGGGTCAATTGAATCAAAAATGAGTCAAAACAATAACTTAAAGATTAACGTGGGCTGGCCTAGTCTTAGCTCGAGTTTCAAGTTCATCGTTCATGTTATTGTGCTATTTTAAGATTTAATCCATGGTGTGTTATGATGTAGGATGATCTGTGATTTGATTATGATGATATATGAACATGAAATAAGCTATAAATTGAAGATAAATAATACCAAAAGGTATGTAATTAAAGGAATAAGGTAAAAGACGAAGTTGGACATCAAATGGAAAATTCTAGAGAGCACTCACGAATGAGGTGTCACGTGAGCTACACTCCTCCTTTCCATATCTCGTGTTGTGTGCTCCACATCACCTTTCCATAGGTCATGTCACGATATCCACTCCCCCCTCACAGCAAGTGCGATGCGAGGTCCATTCCCTCTAGGGCCAATTGTCTACTACTATAAATAGGACTCGTACATGTTATGTTACATACTTTTTGAAGTCTTGGATCAATTGAGAAGGCTGATAAACACTTTATTTAGGATTTTTATTCTTTAAATTTAGCCTTGTAATAGATTTTATTATGTATTCAATTTTTTGGATCATGATTATGTCGATTAATGCCTAAACCGCCCCTTTCCATGGTTAAAGCCAAGAACATGGCTACTATCATTTTGAATTAATTTCGTTTGATTTTCATATCATATTTGGTTATTTTATTTATCCTTGTTTCAACGATTTTAAGGATTCATTGCCCTTAGAATATATTCATTGTTGACCTTGTTATCTCGGGAGGGGGAATTGAAAGATAGAATGTAGGGATAAACAAAGTAAGGTTCTTATTTCTTTATGAAATAAGGAATTCGAATTAGCGTCTAGGACAGGGATGTACCTAGAAGCCTTGCTTGGTTCACATGTACAATGATATCTTAAAGAACTTAATTGGATTATTACATCCCTACTCAATGATGTAGTTGTAATGTCCAAGTTAGGTAGATGATTAGAGGTCGGGAGACCATGATTATATGATAAACCTTACGAATCAACAGCCAAGATAAGCGAGTTAACGAATAAAGTTCAATAGTGTAGTATGATTGTTTGAAGATCTTTAACCTTGGGCTTTACTCTATCGAGTGTATTAAGCCTTTTACTTTATGCACTATTTACTTTACTTTTAGTAACAACTTTAAAACTCTCTTGTGGTTACGCTTGTGCTAGATTAATCTAATTGGTGAACTAGAATTTCAATATTTGTTAGAACTAGTCCCTGTGGGATCTATATTCTGCTTTCTTTAAGGCCACTATATTACTTGGTAGACCATGTACACTTGTTGTGCGCTGTCAAACCTCCGAATCAATAGTGTGTCTTCTAGAATTACCATTCAACACCTAATCGTGAAAGGAGAAAAGCTTGCCATACTCGTATTGATGATCATTAATCTACTCAAATATCAAGGACCTCGCCTCCATACTAGCCAAAATCCTCCTAGGAGCTGAAATATCAAGGCGAACCATCAAATTGGCTAAGGATGAATGTCTCATACCAACTGCCTCTGAGAAACTGATATGCGAGCCAAGATACCCATACTCGCTACCTTGTGACTCAAGGAAACAACTACCATATTTTCCTTGCCCGAATGATACAAGATGGTAATATCATAGTCCTATACGCTGTCGATCATTTTACACTGGCTCGGTCATAAGATGTTGAAGGCTGTGATGATCGGTGAAAATCTTGTAGTGTACCCCATACAAATAATGCCTCTAAATATTGACCATTAAATCTACAACCGCCAACTCTAAATCATGAGTGCGGTAGTTGCGCTCATACATATTAAGATGTCTAGAAGCATAGGCAATGACATAACCCTGTTGCATCACCACACATTCGTGAACAACACCAGAAGCGTCACAAAACACAATGAATACCTCACCCTCAATTGAATGAGCTAACACGTGAGTTGAAGTAAAGATATCCTTGAGATTTCCAAAGCTTGACTTACACTCATCGGACCATCGAAAAGGAACCTCCTTCCGAGTCGGTCTGCTCATAGAGGTTGAAATAGTAGCAAAGCCCTTAACTAAGCCTCTATAATAACTATACAAACCAATGAAGCTATGAACCTCAGTTGGAGACGTAGGTCTAGCCCAATCATGAATCGCCTCAATCATATCTAGTCTACCATAATACCAGCCTTAGACACTACATGTCCAAGAAATGTCACCAACTCAAGCCAAAACTCATACTTGGATAACTTGGTAAAAAGAAAATGGTTCCCTCAAAGTCTGGAGCACGATTCTCAAATAATGCGCATGCTTCTCACTTTTCCTCGAATACACAAGTATGTCATCGATGAATATAATTACAAAAGAGTCTAAATATGGTCTGAACACTTGATTCATCAAATCAATGAATGGGACTGGGGGATTAGTCAACCCAAAAGACATCACTAAAAACTTATAATAACCACAGCGGGTCCTAAAAGCTGTCTTAGGGATATCCTCAGCCTGAATCCTCAACTAATGGTATCTAGACCTCAAATCAATCTTAGAAAACATGGTTGAACCCTAAATTTGGTAAAAAATATCATCAATGCAAAGCATAGGATAACATTTCTTCACCGTCACCTTATTAAACTCACTATAATCAATGCACATATACAAAGAACCATCTTTCTTATTTGCAAAAAATATAGGAGCTCCCAACGGGGACACACTTGGTCTAATGAAGCCCTTACCAAGAAGATCTTGAATCTTACATTTTAGCTCCTTAACATCGTTATGATCCATACATTAAGGTGCCATAGAAATAGATCGGGTTCCAGGATTGAGGTCAATAACAAACTCAATCTCACAGATGGGGGGAATAACAGGCAGGTCGGTAGGGAACACATCAAGAAACTCACAGATAAAAGAAACAGAGTCAAACGACGGACTCTCCACCCATGTATCACAAATATAAGTGAGATAAGATCACAACACCTCAAAATAAGTCTCCTAGAATGAACATTAGAGATAATCCCCATCGGCTCGCGACTAATCGCTCCTTGTCACACAACTGGGGGTACTCCGGGTATGGCAAAGTTAATGGTCTTGGTAAACGAATCCATAATCGTATGATAGTGGGATAACCAGTCCATGCCAAGAATTACATCAAAATCCAGCATATCAAAAATAATAAGATCAGCACAAGTATCAACATCAATAATTGCACTACATATAAACTGAATACTTGATCCACTACTAGAGAATCACCCACTTGAGTAGATACGTGCAATGGCACAAATAATAAATCACTAGTAAACTCCAACCATGATGTATAATAAGAAGATATATAAGAATAAGTGGATCTAAAAGCAAAGAAAGCAAGAGATGACTTGCAGCAATTTTTGCCTATAACCAAAGCATCGAAAGTCTCAGCGTCAGGTCTAGCATTTACTGCATATAACAAATGTTGCCCATCTCCTAGCTAGGAACCTAACCAACCTCCTTTCCTACCTTTCTGAGTACCACCTCGAGCACCCTTGTAACTACCCCTATGACCATAAGAACCACCCTTATCCGAGGGATGAACTACTCTAATAGGGGTAGTACCCTAAGCTAAAGTAACCATTTCCCTATAACTATGGCAATCTCACAAATAATAACTAGGAAGTCCACAAGTAAAGCAGAAGTATGAGCAGAACTTCAACCAACAGATCCAACTAACGTAAAGTAACCACCATATCAAGAATGACCCAAAGATGGACCCTTCAAATACTAATCAGCTCCATTATCAGGACGACCACTTGCACCAGATTAACCTCCATTAGTAATCTGAAGACCTGCCTGTACTAGTCGACTAGGCTGACTCGGAGGCTGGACAGATAGACATGGAGAATATCCAACATGAGAACAACCATTTTTGAATTAGGAACTGCTACAGTTTCTACCAAATCTTTCCTAAAATCTAGGCCTCTTATCGCAACCCTCACGACTCTCAGGTGCATCTCATCCATCACCCTAGAATGATCTGAAACCTTAGCAAAAGCCCTACCTATAGCAACAAGACTTTGAATAGTCATATAAATAGGGAGTCTCAAACCTCTAACAAAGCAGCAAACCCTCTCATACTCGAATCAAAAATAGAAGTTACATTCCTGGCAACTCATAAAAATGGGCCTTATACGACGCAGCTATCATGGAGCCCTACTCTAATCTGGAGTGTTGATCCTCCAGTCGATCTCTAAGACTACATGACATATACATCTCCAAGAATATCTTGGAGAACTGAGTCCATGACAAGGGAGACTATCCAGCTAATCTAGAATCTATGTAACATCTCCACCAATGATGAGCAGACAAATCCAATTGAACTATGGTGTAACCAATACCACGAGTCTCAACTAGGCCTTAACCACGAAGGCTTTCCTTACAAGTAGTCAAAAACTCATACGCATTCTCGCCTAAAGCACAAGAAAATCTAGGTGTAGCCAACCTCAAGAATCTACCCAACATCTTTTACTTCTCAGAAGACATAGCAGTTTGGGTCACAACTGGCTAGGCAGCTACTGTTGAACAAATGTTGGGACTAGAGAAACCTCAACTCTTAGAGCTTTAGCTATAGGTTGCGCCTCTACCTCAGTAAAACTTTGATCAGTAGATTATGCACAATTAGGAGGTACACCACTGGTAATACCCAATAGCTAAATCAAGGTATGTTATACAAATTAAGAAGGAACAAAACCTGGTAGAGTCTAGGCTGGTCCTTAGCCCACTGTTGGCTAAAGTGGAGGAATCTTTGGCTTACATGTAAGAATATAATCTGGGGAAAGTGTCCTATCCTGGTCCCAAGCTTGGGACACATCACTGGATGTCCTTGACCTCTAGGTTATCCAGAAATAGGAATATGGTCCCCGAAATTGATCTTGGGACCCTCATCTTGCATAGAGGCAACACGTATACTAGGTATTTAGGAAAGAGTAAAGTCAATGGAATATCTTACAAACCAACTTAGAGTAATAACACGATATGAGTGAAGGACGTGAAGGACTCTTAAGAATGTCCCATTGTTTCCCAAAGATAGGAAATGGACGCCAACATTCTGATCTGCAGGACTCTATTAGATACTTGATGCTGTACCAATAGTACAATTAAAACCTAGGATCTAATACCAATTTGTCACAACCTAATTTCCAAGTCATGATGACACCTACTATAACCCTCTAGTAGGTAAGCTAATACCTTAACGTCGAGCTAACACAATGGGTTAATTTGGTAAGAAATGCCCAACTAACCCAAAAATTAATAAACACAAAATATACATAAATAGTGTTCTAATATAAATAGATAACCAAACACGAATACTAATCCCATGATTGAGTATAATCAGTATAAAAGCATCTAAGAATGGTAGTAACATGAATACAACTCCATAATCATAAATAGTAATTACACCTATCTCTAATACAAATAATTGAATGAAAGATAGAAGGAAATAGGCAACTCAAAACTTACAAAGCTCACCCTATCTCTAAAATTTCAACACTGCATGAACTCAACTTCTCAAAAGTAACTAGTACTTAGATATACACTAAAAAGGTACAGAAATGTAGTATGAGTACCAAAGCAAAGGGTACTTAGTAGTCATCATCGACCAACTTTGCTAAATTGTGACATAGAGATGACACAATACAAGATGAACATATCTAAGTCAAGGTATAGAATCAAACCTGAATCATCTCCATCATCACTATATATAATAAGTAATCAAACCAGAATAATAATAACATAACACATCATCATATAAAATATCTCATTTATAAGAAAAAATGATTTGGAATCATAAAGCAACATAGGTACAATCATAAGCAAGATAAGTACTTGGCACCCACACACCAATTAGTGCATAAAATAAAGAAACCCATCACGGCGTCCCATACCACCAGAGAGTACACCTTATTTAATAATAACAGTATAGCTATTTAACCAAAAAAGTATCCAAATATCAACATTATTCAACCATATTCCACATTTATTGTAAATCGGGTATTTTACCAAACTTTTATTAGTTACCAACATTGACCATATAATCAAGTCCATACTAATACAATCGTTTCCCATATATTATCCATATTCATTAACTACCATATTTTAGCTAAAATGGTACTTAACTAGTCCATCAAGTAATATATTCATTTAATAGGCAACTTAGTCATGACATAACTTATTCTAATAATCAATATTTCATTAATTAACCATTATGATATAATAACATTACCCACTAGGTGGATCCTCTTTATACACTAAATACCACTTACAAACTAACCTTTATTCAATATTAAACCATAACCATTACATTTTCTTAATTATCGCTTCTTATTAACTTCTCCATTTTATAAGTATTTAACACTAGTGGACTATAACCGGTACTCTAAGTCAATATCATACCCTCTTTATGCACATGGGTGCATACAAGTAAAAGCATAGATATAATTTCCATACATAGGTCTAGCGAAACTCAAACCGATAGACATGCTCATAGGCACATCTATAATCATCCTCCAGCCTTGATGGGTATCATCATATCATCATCAAATCCTCCAGCCTTACTGGGCATCAAATCATATTAATATATCTTTCGTCCTTACCAGACATCATCATCATATTAATATATATATATATATCAATAATAAAGAATAAGACCAACTAGGGCAAAACTAAATGACAAGTATCATAAGGGATAAAGTAAATGACAAGATCTACGAGGGCTAAGGTAAATGACAAGCCCTACAAGGGCTAAAGTAAAAGAAAAACCCCATGAGGACTAATATAACAGAGAAATAAGGAGAAGAATACCTTTATATCTCATCATTCATCATCAAGAACAATTTATCCATTAATATATGAATATAAATATATATAAATATTGCATGAGTATTACAAAATATTACAAGGTTCAATATGGATAGTAGCATAGCTTCTAATGTAGTCAATAAATATACCTTCTAGAGCCCTAAGTATCCTGACTCATGATATTAGCAACAAGAGGGATTTCTAGCAAAAGCACTAGTTTTGTTACTACACAAAAATATAAAGAGAGTAATATCATAGCCCAAGCTCAAAATAGTAGTCGAGTCATTGGTTCAAATGATAACATGGTCATGGGCTTAAGTAAGAGAATAATCCATAGCTACTCATTGCATTAACGATAATTTATCCATAAATTATATACATCACTTCTCATTAATCACCATAATTCATTTATCGGGGTCGGCCAACATGCTCCTAAAGATATTCTCTAAGCATTTAACAAGTGTCTATATTCTTCAATTGAACTACATAAGTCCAAGATTAAGTTGGGTAAAGATCCCACTTATAATTCCCCAAAATACATTTCAAGTCTAATGTCTACCCAGGACTAAGCTAAGGTATCCAAATTAAGTCTTTGATATCTAATAAGCCACAATAGTCATAAGGTCAATGTCTTTCTTATGCATTATTCTTAAACTATCCATGGTAACTAAGGTAATTCTACAAATGTAAGCAACTAGAGTCAACTTACCCTTAACATGAGTGACAAGGTCACTACCATCTAACTAAAGCAACTTAAGCCTTCTCATGCTATCCATGAGACAATAAGTCCAACAAACTAAGGTTCTAGCCTACATGTCAAGCATCCTAACCAATGAAGTCAATGAACTAAATAATTCAATGAATCCCAAGGGTTACCATCTATCTCTAACACCTAACACGCTTTCCAATCTAACAAGATATCATAATTATACTACAACATATCTCAATCCAACAAGAAGTAATCCTAACCTACCTCAAATCCAAAGGAAGCTCACAAACTGTTAAACCTTTGCTTTTTTTCTTTTGGAGAAGCTTTCTCAAGGTGTCAAGCTATCAAAAACATAATCTACACATTATTATGAGAATATCAATACTCATATTGTACCATTGTGCTTCGGATCCAAAAAATGACACCAAATACCCCCAAATGAGTCCTACATACAGAAAACACATTTTTGAGATCAACCCAATGTTCATACACCATTAGGGAATCATAACCATTCAAGAATTAGGTAAAAACCAAGCTTATTTGGGCTAAAATCATGCCCTCAAGCTAATTGGGGTTTTGATAAAAAATTCAAGAAATTAAAGCTTAAATGATGGATTCTTACCTCAAATTCATTGTTAATCATGAAAATATATGTTAAACAAGATTCCAAATCACACCAAAGAGTCAATTTGATGTAAACACATTATTATAGGGTTTCTAGGTCATAAGGAGAAGTGAAAATGGCCAAATTCACGACCAAAGGGGCTATTTATAGCTCGTACATGCATAGAGGTACCACAATCGCCCTCATTTGGGCTGCGATCTCTATTAACCTAGTCGTGATCGACATGGCACCAGTACAACAATGTCATAAATTATTTTTGACCTTCAAAACTCATTCGGAGTTTGATTTTTACAAATAAGCTATGTAACCCCACTAAATTTGACATTCCATAAGTATTGGTGAAGTCAGATTTTCCATCAAAGGTCATTTAGACCAATAGTAGGCCTAACAGCCATATCTTTTAATTTTTTGACATTTTAACCAATTGGCCGAAATGGGCTTAGGTGCAACGGGACCCAAACCAAAGGTCTACCTAGTAAAAACTTGTAATTTCAGAGTTTCTGGCACAGTCAAAATTTACATCTGAGATCATTTTACTAAAAGTTTCGCCCGGTAGTCATTTGAAACTAGAGGAGACTTCAAAGCATGGAAAAGAGTCTAAAAACCAAATGAGCTACCTGGTAATGGAACAAGCAGTTTCAACAAGTCATAAATAACTTGGGGCAGCTATGAAGAAGCTTTAAAAATAGAAAAATATGGAAAAATGAAAAAAGACCTGAAGGGTCATTACGTTTTTAGAGGGAGAATTTTTTGTATTATTCTAAGAGATTTTATAAGATTTGATAAAGAAAGAGACAAGAGAAAAAACTAAAAATAAAAGAGGAAAAAGGTCAAGGAGCAAAGTTCCAAGTGGAAGTACATTTTCATTTATCAATCAAAGGATGGGGCCTCTCTAACTTTTTTTGCTTGAGTCTCATCCAATAAAAAATTTACAAAATGTATTTAGGGATGGATTATTTGGCCCAATCCCAAATAACCCATTCAAGAAACCTAGATTTTTTTGGGTTGGACACGACACACTATTAAAATGGGCTAGATTTATTCAAGGCCAACATAACCCATTTATTTTTACATCCTAAATGTGTCTATAATCTTAGTTTAAATTGTAATAACCCTCTAGGTCATTTCACACTTTCATGTCTTTTTTGTGTTTAGAGCCTTTTTGTAATTATCCCAAGTTATTTATGACTTGATGAGACTGGCAGTCGGTATTCTGGTAATTTGTTGTAGAATTTTATTAATACCCAATGTGCTATGAAATATTTAAATTAAATTAGAATTTGATAAAACTTATATTTTATTAACTTTCAAAATTGTTTTAGATACTTATAAAAATTTTTTAGCTACGATATATTTATATTATTTTATAATAATTTTAAAATTTATTAATATCTTAAATGGAGTTAGTGAGTCTAGTTACGTTGAAAAACTTTTTATTATATGATAGATGCTTTATTCGAGATAATTTTCTTATTAATTTTTGCATATTCAAAATATAGTACGTACTTAGTTTATCACTGAATGTATGCAATACTCGAGTGCATACATAGTGGGATAATAGTTGAACTTAAGGCTACCTTCTAGTATCCTCGTGGAATTAAGCACTATGTTAGTTAATTAAACCACACATGTCAAATAAGTGTCAAAGTAATTAGAAAGAACCATAGTTTAAACGGTTCATAAATGTAAATTTATGTAACAAAGTAGTATAGATTAATATACATAATTTAATTTGCACAATAACTGCATATATTCACTTTTATATTTTCTTTTTCCTTAAAAATTCACATCTGGAAGATTGTTTATAATGCTGTCTATTTCATTCCCTTGAATAGCATTTATGTTATTACGTTAAAGGAAGTTTCAAGGGAAAATTAGTTTTGACACTATCTTTGATCCCCAAAAAAAAAAAAAAAATTATCTACGTCTAGTTACTCAAGTTCGGGTTTTAATGTGAAAGATCGGACCTAGAAGGATTTTTTCTGACCCTTGGAGGTTCTTGATGTGGTGACTTTATGAGGTCGAGTAGAGGGGATGAGTAGCTCGTGATTGGTCTGAGGCTACTATTCGGCCTCCAGATAGGCTAGGCTTAACTTTTCTTAGACTTTGTTTTGTTATAGTATTGGTGTAGTACTGTTCTAATTGTTGGTGGGTACTTATGGCTTGTGAGTTTTCTAGACAATTCCTAGTTATTTTAGCCGATTAGGGAACTGTAGGACACATTTCAACTTTAAATTTCCTTACGTTGGTAGTTATTCTCTTTTAGAACTTTATTTAGCTTACCTGGGGCCTTTTGAATTGAATTTAGAAGCCTTATTCTAGGCTCGGGTACCTGCTTACCTTAGGTTGGGAACTTGTAATTAGCTTTATTTCCCTTTTTAAATTAAAATACCTTAGGATAATGCCTTTTCCGGTAGTAAATAACATTAAAGCACCTAGGTGGGCTAGTTATCGAGACTAGAATAGTTTGCTTATTATATTTTGTTTGTTGATTTGGTATTCTGAGCGTTTAGCCCTGTTGGCCTTGAATCATGACTTTCAACTTTTTAATCAAAACCTTGCCCTACTTTAAATGAAATTGGCCTTCTAGACATTTAATTTATGTTATAACTAGACATTTATTTCTACTTTTGAATTACTTATATTCGTTTTGCCACATTTGCTCACCATAGCCTATTATTTATAGTTTTGACCTTCACTTATTTCGTTTAGTAATTTTTTTTCTTTATTTAAACTATTACTGTAGTTGAGCTCTGTTGGCCTATGATCCCTACTGAGTGCCCCATGCTTTGATATTCATATTAGGTTTCTTTGTCTTTTTCCTTGGTAAAATCCTAGTATGTAATGACCTAGGTTATTTCATTGATTTACATGCATGTTTGACATTTTAAGCCTTCCCATAGTGGTTGTAGTCATTTATGACTTGCTGAAACTCTCGGTTCAGGTATCGGATAGTTCGTTTGAATTTTTGGGCTATTCCCTATTTCAGAACTTTAATTGTTCAGGATTTGGTCTTTGACAAAGCCTCCTAGTAGGTGACCTTGGATGAGAATTCAGATAGTTCCATTATCTCCAGAATGATTATTTTAGGCTTGGGAGACACTTGGTTCAGGTCTCAAGGATTCCAAACTCATTTTGGGCTATTGAGCAGATTATGTGAAAATAAACTGTAGGTGCAGGCCCCATATTTAGTGAAAATGTTCTTGAATGAAAGTTTTGATGGTTCCATTAAGTCCAAAACATCAATATTGGTATGGTATCATAGATCGTTTGCACGCACGACATTCTGAGCGAATATCGAGCACCCAATCAGAGTTTATTTCTAACTATTTAGGTTACTGATCCAACTACTTTAGAGATTATATGACCACTTAAGCGGTCTGCCCTTATGAGACACAGTGTCGCGTTAGTGACCTTGACCATTTGATCAAGAGCCACTTAAGCAATGAATGTTCGTTTAAGCGATCAATTTCCCCTTAAGTGGATGTCGCTTAAGTGGAATGGGAGTCAGTTGAGCGATACCTGCTAACTGTGCCAGATTGCTTAAGTGGTCATAGAGCCACCTAAGCAGTTGTCACTTAAGCGACAGGCTAACCGCTTTAGTAGCACCTGGCGGCCTTTTATTTTCCTTTTCTCCTGTGGATTTTCTACTATTTTCACACCAAGTTGAGAGCTCAAAGAGAGTAAAAAGTGGGAAACCATCCATTACAGCTAAGGTAAGCTAGCCTAACACTCCTTGGTTATTCCCATTAATTATTCCTTTGATTTTCATCCTAAATCATGGTAAATTGTAAGAAATTAGGTCTTAAATTCCTAAAAATTTAAGGGTTGATTTTAGATCCTATTTGTGCTCCATTTGTGCTAAACTTTTGAGCACACATTCCTAGTCCTTCAATGACCTCATGGTGGATTTAATTTTGGATTCCATTTGTGGACTTCATTGGCCCATTCTTGACCTAGGATTTTACTTGACCCTTAATATAGCAATATAGTCTTATTTTACTCCTTATGATATGTAGATTACTATTTTGGTAGCATGTCGGTATTTTATAATTATTTAGCAAA